>NW_004797439.1:720195-721927 GCF_000002075.1 Aplysia californica
ATTCATATTATATAGTGTGCATAAAAATCAAGTAAATCAAGTGCTATTCTCAGAAAACATTTTTTTTTCAATAGAGGATCCATTCCTTTTCTAGAAGGCACAAACATTAACGAATAAGTCATGATGATTGGTAATTTTAGTATAACATTTCATTTTTTTAAAGATATAATATATTTATCAAAAGTCATACACCCCAAACTGAAACCTACCACACGTAATGTAAACAGTTCCACCTTTCTTATCATGACTTTGTATTTGTTTTTCCTCCTTCTCCGTTGCTTTCCTTCACGTCTTGATCTCTTTTCAAGAAAAATCCTGAGTTTCGCCCTTTGGCTACATTCTGTTGGGTGCAAGCAAGCCAAAGGTCAAAGGTCATGACATGTACAGCCTCATGATAAATTTGGCTCTGTTTTCGACAGCCATCCTGTGTTTTATTACCCCTGAAGAAGAAAAGGAGAAATAGGCATGCATACTTAATACAGAATGGATACTTAAGATATTTTCGGTGTAAAAGCTAGGGATGTAGAACGGTTCATGACACGCTCTTGTCTCTTTAGAGACAATAAAATCGACGAGAAATATCAAAGGCATTTTTTCCTCTGTGTTGATAAGGTTTTTTTTATTTATTATTATTTTTTTTATTGTTTTACCTGTGAAGGTAAAGGCATACCGTCGACCAGCTGATAAGAAGAACAAGGTCCAAAATTTTGATTTTTCAAAGAATTGTAATTTTTTTATCTGTAGCATCGGCTGCATGAGCTGGAAGAATATTTAGTAGAAGTTCAAAATCTGAATGCAAAAAAAAAAGAAAGCAAGAAAGAATACTTAA
This sequence comes from Aplysia californica, assembly GCF_000002075.1. Taxonomy (NCBI): domain Eukaryota; kingdom Metazoa; phylum Mollusca; class Gastropoda; order Aplysiida; family Aplysiidae; genus Aplysia; species Aplysia californica. The sequence goes on from NW_004797439.1 coordinate 721,025, forward strand.
TGTAAATATGTACAATAGTAAATGTTTGAAGAATAAACAGTTCTTTCCTCTCACCAGCAAAAACGTTCCTTTCTGGGCTTAGTTTGAGCAGGAGGGAGAAAATGCAACATGAGACTCTGAGACGTTGGTGTTTTCTTTACAGGAAAACATAATTAAAATTTCGTCTCTCCTGCACCTATGCTTTTTCGGCAAACCTGCGATTTAAAGATTAGTAACAAACCACTTTAGTCAAAGGAAAAAGAAGGGGTATATTTTGTGATAAAAAGAGAGAAATGCATCTCTTTATTTTAAAAAATGAATTAAAAGATCTGATTTAAAAATCGCCAAAAGGGTAAGAAAGACACAAACATTATTTTAAAAATATGAAAACGAAAGAAATAAAGAGAATGACACAAACCAAAACATACTCGTAAATTTCTGCTATTCAGTCATGGTTAGAAAAAAAGAACGGAAAAATTACAACAACAAAAAAAACAGAAAAAAAGGGAATAGACATCAGGGAAGGGTGTGAAATCCCCCCAAATCCTTTAAACTATTCTTGGCTTTCTCAAAGCAGATGAATAGCCACAAGGAGCGAACGGTACTGGCATAGCTGAATCAGAGATGTCTATAAAGTGTTTAAGTAAGACGGTGGCTTGAATAGGTCCGTATGGGCTAACGTATCTCGCATTCTGAGACAACGTGAGTAGTGAACCGTGAGTGCACACGCTTGCATTCACTGGGGGATCGAAGAAAGTGCGTTGGTGGGATTGTGATATCGCCTTCAGGTTGCTTTTTTATCGTCAATTTCCTCAGCCAATTCCATCCACTTGAATGGTAGCACTCCCAGCCATCTATCCGCCTTTCGGGTCTCAAGTCTTTGGAAATAAATAGCTCTGTCTGGGTCGACTAACTCTATACGGT
>NW_004797439.1:723433-724472 GCF_000002075.1 Aplysia californica
TGCCTCTCTCTCTCTCTCTCTCTCTCTCTCTCTCTCTCTTTCTCCCTCTCTCTCTCTGTCTGTCGCTCTCTCGCACTCCCTCACTCTCTCGCACTCCCTCACTCTCTCGCACTCCCTCACTCTCTCGCACTCCCTCACTCTCTCGCACTCCCTCACTCTCTCGCACACACACTGTCTCTAAATTCAACTATTCGACTGCCTTAAATCGTCAACTTAAGTTACAAGGCACAAAAAGGGAAGACAAGAAAATTACTGTAACATTTGAGAGAGGATCTAAAAGTAAAGAACACTCACTACAAAACATGTCAAAAACCTTTAAGGGGGGGGGGGGGGGGGCTACACCCCCAAAGTCCCGATTCGACTCAAAATTATGGAATTTAAGTTGTAGGTATTTGTAGCTTTCTCAGCCTCTCCTACAACTATTTCGTCGCATAAGAACCCCCCAAAACCGTATTTTTTCCCATACCGGGCATGTTATTCACCACCATTTCCTCATGAAGTCAATATTTTATGTTTCTTTATCGGCTGTTTTCTCAAAATGAGACTTTTCTCTATACTTTTTTGAATAACTCCACCATTTTTCATCCAATCTTCATGAATTTTCACTGAATGAAGAGAAGAGATAAAACTAAAAGTTTGTCCGTTGAATTTGTGATGTATGAAATAGATTTTTATTGGTGGTGTCTGGAGTGTGGATTTTCACGGATTTTTTTGCAAATTTGAATACTACTTCAGGAAAAAATTCATTAAAAAATGTCTAATTCGTTTAGGAAAAAACCCAACAGACTAATGTTTAGATAATATAATGTTTGTTAGCATGCATGCAAAAAACAATGAATTTCCACGAGCAATAAGTGCGGTATTCATTACGTAAGACATGTCTACAAAATTCAATATAGCCGCCGTATCCATGGACACGAAAAGTTTTTCTCAAATTTGATTGCGGATTCTAAAACTCCTTACTATGCTTGTTGTATGTGTGAAATTTGGTAAAATTTGAAAATGTAAAAAGCGAGATAGCCTTCAGGTGTAGCCCCCC
>NW_004797439.1:725309-732353 GCF_000002075.1 Aplysia californica
CTCTCTCTCTCTCTCTCTTTCTTTCTTTCTTTCTCTCTCTCTCTCTCTTTCTTTCTTTCTTTCTCTCTCTCTTTCTTTCTTTCTCTCTCTCTCCCTCCCTTTCTCTTTCTCTCTCCCTCCCTCTCTCCCTCTTGCTGACTCGCTCACCCGCTCACACTCCTCTCTCTCTCTTTTTCTCTCTCTCTCTTTCTTTCTCACTACCACCCTCCCTCCCCCTCTCTCTTTGTCTCTTTATCTCTCCTCCTCTCTCTCTCTCTCTCTCGCCCTCTCTCTTTCTCTCTCTCTGTCCCCTCTCTTAGCAAATGGGGCATCCAGCGAGCGCACGTTGTATTCGTATGAAGTTATCCATGAAAAATACTTTGCACAGATCCAGATAAAAGTCTAGATATGTCACGTTCTTGTATAGACAGAGGTATGGGGATCTGGAGTTCACTGATGCCAGATAACATTGACGGTTTTCTTGTTCACAGAGGAATTTGGGCTGACAGAAAACGATACTGTCCCTTTATCAAATGTGAGGCAGCGTAGTGGAATCAGGCTCTCGTCAACTTTTGTGCATGTCGAGTTATTGGTCTTGTCTTAAAAGTAGTTCACTTGTATTTATTGGGATGAGAAAAATATCCAGTTATCTTGAATACAAGTCGAGATATTTGCGATTGAAGGAGGTGGGGGTTACCTGTTTTCAGAGGTAAAATTAGTGAGAAAATGGCCGCCAAAGATTAGTTATTTCTTTATCTTAATAGTCCGTGGTAACTGAAAATTTACATTTTTTGTGCCTTTAATCAACGTTTTTCTGAAAAATTAACACAGAAATGAGTTTTTTAATGGGCATGAAAGGTGTTTTGCCAAAGAACAAAAATTTGATAAAAATTCACAAACCAAGAGAAAAAAGCAAGTTTCTTCACCTATGATTATTTTGACGAGAGCCTGATTCCACCTCGCTGCCTCACAAATTATCTCACCCAACAACGAACAGTGTTACGCTCGACAAGCACATTCTCAACTAACACCGTTAACTTTCATGGATCCTTTCTTGTTTCTTGGCGATCTTCTTAAAGTCAAAATTCGGCTCAAAATTATGGAATTGGAGTTGTAGGCATTTTTAGCTTTCTCAGCCTCTCCTACAACTATTTCATCGCATAAGAACCCCCAAAAACCGAATTTTTTCCCATACCGGGCATGTTTGTGACCGCCATTTCCTCATAAAGTCAATATTTTATTTTTCTTTATGGGCCGTTTTCTCAAATACGACTTTTCTCTATACTTTTTTGAATAACTCCACCATTTTTCATTCAATCTTCATGAAATTTTCACAGAATGAAGAAAAGAGGTAATACTAAAAATTTGTCTGTTGAAATTTTGATATAGGGAATAGATTTTTGTTGGTGGTGTCTGGAGTGTGGATTTTCGCGGATTTTTCGCAAACTTGAATGCTACCTCAGGAAAAAAATTCATTAAAAAATTATCTAAATCTTTTAAGAAAAAAAAAAAAGAAGAAAACTTTAGATCTGATGTTTGTGAACACGCATGCAAAAAAACAACCAATTTCCAAGAGCGATAAGTGCGGTATTCATTACGTAAGACATGTCAACAACATCCAATATGGCCGCCGTATCCATGGAAACGAAACTTTTTTCTCAATTTGATTGCAGATTTCAAGACTCCTTACTATGCTTGTTATATGTGTGAAATTTGGTAAAATTCGTTTCTGTAATAAGCGAGATAGCCTTCAGATGTAGCCTCCTCCCTTAAGTTAACAGCGCATACAGGATGCAGAAATGGGTGTTTTCTTTGTGGACTCCATCTTGCTTCCTTCTAGATTCTGAGGCCAAACAATCATTAATAATTAGCTGCTGAAGTTATAAAACAATAAAAAATGACGTCATATGAATCTTCGATGGTTGGTTCAACAGAAGACAAAAATAAACTTTATGTTAGAGGTGAATTAGGAGTACATGTATTGCTTTTATGACTAAAGTCAGAGTCTTAGTCGCGGATGGATAGATGGCGTCTCTGGTAGGGCCTACTTCTTTACTATCCCTCTATCGTCTCTGTTTGTCTGTCTGTCCTACTTTTCCCTTTCAAACTAAGTGACTTTAATAGTGTCGATGTTCTTCTCTTTACTTAAAAAATAGAGAGTCTTGGTCGCTAGAACTAGAAGTTATTTTCTTAACCCTATCCGTACGTCGCGTTTTACTATCGTATCCATACGACGTGGAGAACTCTGTGCCACCACTTTCCAAAGAGGAAATTTTTCTCGTTCATCTGATCTGTACGCTTTCCATAGCAGTCTGTCAAAATGATTTTTTGAGAAATGTTGAAAGTTTCAAAGACATCTTCGAACTAGAAGCAGTTTAAAAAGTGAAGAATACAACACCGGGGGTACAAAATGATACCAGGGCGTACGGATAGGGTTAACTGATCTAACATTTGTATTAATTCTGTAGGAGAACTTTAAGCACTAATCATCAGTCACAGAGTTCCATTTTGACGAGCATGTCGAGCCGGTCTGACCGCTACTATCAGCACGCGTATTAAAATAATTCACGAGGACTGTATAGATAAACAAGCCGTGGTTGACATAAGAGCCAAACAGCAGGGAACATACAACTACGACATCACGTCGGCCATCTGTTCAGCTGTTCGGAATCCACGAAGCTAATTTTTTTCAGGCGAGAGAACAATCTCTTTCATTATTCTGACAATTATACCCTACATAATGCAAGCGTAAGTCTATCTTTCCTCCATGCTTTTTCAACAATTAGAATTCGAATTTCGATAAGATATTTCTCGAGCACATGCAACAGCTATAACAAATAAAGAAACTACAATTTGATTTTTAAAAATAAAATAAAAACGTTGGGCTTACTACATGTGAACAGCTGGTCGACGATACATAGGTTTGACACGGAGCACCGTTATTAAATAACTATTGTCTGAAAACGCTGAGGGGATTTAATAAAATGAGTAATGTACTTGTCACTGGAGAGCACCGGAGTCCATGGTGTAACACTTGGGCACCTTGTCTTCGCGCGCAGGAGACCCGAGTTCGATTCCCGAGTTAGTGGGAATAATTTTTTATCGAGTTTCTCGATCTTTTCGTCTTGATGTTGTATCTCTTTTAGCCTGGGTTGGCCCTGACAGTTAATGACGAAGCCCACTCTTAAATGTTCTAAATTTTGTCGGTGAAAGCGTTATAATACCTACATTACCAAAAATATTGGAGACCTTGCTTTGAAAATTTGTTACAAAACAAAAAATAAACGCTGCAAAATTGAAAAAAAAAATTTGAATTCTGTAACATCTCCTGACTCGGTTCGGTTTATTTACAGTGTTAATGTACCCACGCCGACACTATTCAGATCATTTAGGAGGCAGGCTGCCTCTCAGAGCCAACTCAGACTATGTGGGATACAGCAACCCAATAGGAAGGTCAGGTACTCGGGGGAAAAAAATGACTTCTCTACTGGGAGATGACGCCAGCGTCTTATCGTGCAACAGCACCCAAAAAAAAAGAAGAACCCCCCCACACACACACAAAAAAACCAACAAAAAATCCTCCAAAATTCCCAAAGACTGCAGTTCCCCTAAATTGTTTTACAAGTTTCTCTTTGAATAGCGTATTGACTTTTGGAACATTTAGCACATTTGAAAAATATCCCAACGTTTCGGAGATCATGGTTAAGTGGAAAAAAATCTCTTTGCGTTTGCATCTGAGGCTATATCAACACTGTGGCTCTTTGTTTGTTTGTTTGTGTGTGTGTGTGTGTGTGTGTGTGTGTGTGTGTGTGTGTGTGTGTGCTTGAGGGAGGGTGGAAGGGGAGGGGGGTGCTGTCTATAGTTTGATAACTCTTGAAGTCGTGTTATTTTGGGAAATTTAAAAAAATGATGCATAACTTCTATATTTATACAGATGTTTGAATTCCGTCTTCATAATCGAAATCTTTTTTAAAGCAGGCGACAGCATGCACACTGTGAGATATACAGTTTCGTGTTTTCAGTGTGTGCATAAGTGATTCAATATGGACGCAGTGTTGTCTTTCATTTGCTGCTAATTGGCCATTTTGTATCTCTTAGGTCCTTATACAGAGCTAAAGCAAAATAATAATACTACTTTGCTACCTTAAAAATACAAAGTACTATCTGACATTTTTGGCCGTTTTGAGTTACTAAGACCACGAGATTAGAAATCAAATTATGCTATATCTACTCTATCAAAATCATACGATTATTCTGAAACGTTATCAAGCAAGCTATTCAAGGAACTGCGTTCGAAATGGCATAAGATATTATTTTGGATCTCAAAATTTCTGACGTCAAATTTCTCAACAAAAGTTGGTACTGAGCAGATCATCATCATCACCCAGAGCCAGATCTTCGACAGACATCGGCGATCCTGGTTCTCCATTCATTCCTTTGCCCGGGTGCTCTTAGAAAAAGCTACGTTTCCCTGATCTTTCCCTGTTACCTATTTGTTTAGGTACCCTAAGATGTTGCTCTGGGCCTACCTCTGCCTCGTTGGCCTTCAATTTTGCAAGTGAGAGCTAGTCTTTGACTTTGTAATTCTAAGGTAACCATTTGTTGCGTATAACCTTGTAAGTTTCTCTAAAGACATACCACAGAGGCAAGCTCAGCTGGTGACCTGCAGTTGTGTTCTGTGAGCTCATGATAAAGATAAGTTAAGTAATTCAGTTAGTCTTGACTCCCAAGTGAATTTTGATTGAGTTCCACTTTAAGTTTAGATGACTATCTAGAGTCACAGTACAATGACCTCGACAAGCTCCTACGTTGCACGCTAGTGGTGGGCGGTTCCCGATTACTGCAAACGTGGAATCATAGGAATCAAGTCCGAACCCAACTTCTTTCTACTATTGTGATTTCTTCCGGGTGTCTATGATTTCTTCCAGTTATTCAGATCCTTTGACAATTATAGGATTGCTTCCAGAAAAGTAGCAAATTATTTCGGATGAATCCAACTGCTAGCGTATAGCCAGTTCCGGTTACCTGGTAGGTTTCAAGCAACTTCAGGATCCAGGACAACCTCGGTTTCGAAACACGACGAGGCACCAACGTTTTACTTTTGAACAAAAAAAATTTAATTAACAAAATAAAATAAATATAGAAATTGGTAACCATTGGTTTGCGTAAAAAAGAATCGGAACTTTACCTCTGTAACACTAGCTGAGGGAATCGGTTCCAGAATCGATTCTTCGCCCAGCTCTACATTGCATGTGGCATGCGCATCCAGTTAATCTTGGACACCCAGTCTGCCTCACGTGCAGTATAGTAGGACAGCAAACACTTCCTAGACGAAAGGTAGGCAAGTTAATCATTTATTAAGAACGCGCCGTTCTGGGCGGGGCACTTTAAAAGTCGTTGCACGTAGTCCTTATTCATATGTGAGGCATCGTGGTGAAATCAGGCGCTCGTCAAAAATATAGAAATTGAAGATACCAGACTTTTTTCCGCCTGTTTGGAAATTTTTATAAAATTTTTGTTTTTTCTTGACTCAACACCTTTTATGTCCTTTAAAAAACACATTTATGAGTTGATTTTACTGGGGGGGGGGGGGGGAGGGGGCGTTGATTAAAGACACAAAAAAGGTAAATTTACAGTTTTCAAGGCCTCTCACACTTTTGTAGTCGTCAAACTTTGGAGGCCATTTTCTTGCTATTCTACCTCTGAAATCAAGCAACTCCACCTCATTTAATCGCAAAAGCTCGACTTCTATTCAAATAGATTGACATTAATTGTCTCCTTGCGAATGAAATAGCTTTACGATAATACGCATAACACCACATTCCCAAACATTGACGAGTGCCTGATTCCACAGCGTTATAACACATAATATAGATTTTTATTTTTTCAGTTCTGTTTTCAATGTCTGAAAAGTCGGGCAGCAATATGCCAACTAGGAAGATTTATGTAAATGTATGTTTCTGATTTAAGTGTGATGTTTCAAAATGCACAGCGGTACTGGTTTTGGTCTGCTGGTGTTCAGATACCTGTGAATAATGATAACAACAACAAGAATAAGTGTTAATAATAATAATAATAATAATAATAATAATAATAATAATAATAATAATAATAATAATAATAATAATAATAATAATAATAATAATAATAATAATAGTAGTAGACTTAATTTTAAAAAAAAAATAATAGTGATAATAATAATGCGTGTCCACTACATATGCAACGAGTTCAATCATAACTGGGAATTATCTCTTAGCTACATGCTGTTTTGAAAATTCCAGTGAACGACATTCAGATAATAAGAATAATGGTGAATTGCGCTTTAATGATCCCATTGGGGAAATTGTGCTTGCAATGGCAAACATACATACACAAATACATATCATTCCAACACACACATACACATACAAAGAATACTAAATACACAATGTTTCATCAATGCACCAACACATTTACAAACATGTCATTGCTGGTTACCACTGCAGCAAGCACTCTCTATTTTGAGCTAGGGTTATGGTGTCTTTGCTCAAGGACACATCCCAGTGACCACCAATTCAAACCCAGTGTCAAAGACACTTGCTTGATATTATTTGTGGGACTCAACTCACAATTCCCTCGGCCACTGAACCCTTTTGGTTCATCGTGATAACTTGACAAAATACATCCTTTATGGGCCAGATCTTATTTCCATTTGAAAGCCACGTCATTTATTTATTTTTATTTTATTTTAATTAAACTATGAGTCTCTATATATTTGGATAGCTTTGTTTGTAGTTTGTAAGTACAAGTCTGTAATTTACTATTGTATCGGAGCCTGTGGTGTAGAGGTTAGGCACTTGGCCGTCGCACGCAGAAGACACGAGTTCGATTTCTTTGTCGGGAGAATTTTTACATGTATGAGTATCCAGGTCTTTCGTTGTTGCCTTTCGATTTGAGCCTGACAGGCAAGGAAAACCCGTCTCTTAAATGGAATAAGTGTCCCTATAGAGGCGAAAAAACATTTAAAAGTATATTATTTGATTATAAGTGTATAATTAAAGGGGCTGGGAATGGGGTAGGGGGGGG
>NW_004797439.1:735603-741404 GCF_000002075.1 Aplysia californica
TCTCTCTCTCTCTCTCTCTCTCTCTCTCTCTCTCTCTCTCTCTCTCTCTCTTTCTCAGCCAAGGTTGATCCAGACAGGCGGGGTCCAACCAACCCGTCTTCTATAATTATGATCTATATTGTGTCAATTGGGGAGTAGAATATTTACTGTTACTTTACAGGAATTGCTAGAATAATCTACCTCTCGCTGCAGTCATTCTTCCCCCAACAAGCGGACGGTCATTAAGACACGCGAAGAAGCATACAGCACCTTTATGCACTCTTTTCATGATATACCAGCTCTGTGTACAATCTCTCACAAGAGTCCCCAGGCTCCAAATATAGCATCAACGTCAAACTTGCGCGAAATGGTTCTTTTTCTCCTTTACGCGCATATTATAATCTGTGTTTGTTGTTGCTGTCGCTGTTGTTATTGTTGTTTTCCTGGTCAAGTCCCTCTTTTTGTAGTTGTAGTCGTTGTTGAAGTTGTAGTCGTTGTTGTTGTTACTGTTGTTGTTGTTGCTGTTGTTGTTTTCCTGGTCAAGTCCCTATTTTTTGTGTTGTCATGTTAATAATCGTTTGGGCTTTTTTTGTATCAGACAATCGTTGACTTAAAAAAAGAAATAATAATGATAATGATAAAGATTTCTCTTCAATGACCTCTGTAGGGAAATTTGGTTTACAAATACGATGAATAGATGGTACGCGTATATACATAAATACATACATACAGAAACATACAGTCTACAAACCCGCCATTCTCCTCTGTTCAACGATCTTTCTTTTTTTAGCAAGGGTTACTTTACTATGCCCAAGGACAAACCCCAGTGACCACCTTCGAAAAAAGCTGTGTAACTGACGCATAAATATATGTATATATAGTGGTTGGCTTTTATTGTGAGTCTAAACACATTAACCACTCAGCCACTGGAGACCTCAAGGAAGCGAGAACATGAGTAAGTAAACACAGCAATGATATTTCAACACCAATGAGAAGCAAAAAAAGAAACAACAAACAACAACAACAACAACCAAACAAACAAAACGCCAGAACAAATGGTATGAATATCAACTCTTTGAGTACGTTCATTCTGCTAATTTGACAACATTTGAACGTGCACTATTTTTAGGGCTTAGCGTCATTATTCAAACAGACTGTTTCCTTTTTTCTGTTTTCTTAATCCTTTGTGGGCGTAGTGGACACATACGGCCGATCAGCAGCAGACCAAAGCCAAAAATGCTGCACTTTTCGAATCATTTTACACAAATCAAAAATACGAGTTTGCATTTTGATTGCATGCATATCGTTGCCTGCCTTTATAAGTTTCAGATAAATAAAACAGAATTGAAATATCTGTGTATGAATAAGGACGTTATGCCTCGTCTTTTAAAGTACCCCGAAACAACACGTCTTCAAGCATACAGAATTCGCGTCTTCAGTGAGTTTATCTGAAACTTTTAAAAGGCATGCACCAACATACATACAAACAAATGTACAAACTCGTGTTTCTGATTTGTGTATGATGGTTTGAAATGTGCCAATACATTTCATTTGCTCTGATGCTCATCGGACGTATGTACCCGCTACGTCCACAAATGATTAATGGTTTAGTCAAGTCTATTTGTCGGTATTCTTCTGTTGTTGTTATTTTTTAAATTGCTTTTCGTTTTACCTTTTCTAGCTCTCTCAAGTTTCCCTTGAAGGTGGAAACCGTGCCCCCCCCCCTTCCCACTCCCCTTGCACAGACACAGACCGTGGGTTTAGAGGATGTTCTGGTGTGGTTTACTTCTTCTTTCACATCAAGCATCTATCTTCTTTACCTCTTCTCTTTTTTTCGTTTTCCTCTATCATAACACCTCTGATCCTCCGGCATTATATTATGACCTAAACCTAACTGTGTGGCAAGTGCTGTAAAATGCTTAATAAAACTAAATGAAAAGACACATACCCAATTTAAAGCATTTATAAATAAAAAAGACATATGCCCAATTTAAAGCATTTATAAATAAAAAAGACACATGCCCAATTTAAAGCATTTATAAATAAAAAGACACATAACCAATTTAAAGCATTTATAAATAAAAAAGACACATGCTCAATTTAAAGCATTTATTTTATCTTTCACCGACATTATAATCTTGTTTCTGAACTTAGTTTGTTTTCGACTTCTGTTTGATTTTTGAAGTCTCTGAAAGATCATAGGTAGAGTAACAATAATGTTATTGCCACATGCCAGAACTTTATAATCCCATTTGCCAGTTGCTATAATAAGAACATACTGCCTACGACTCAGATAGCGAGTATTTAGCCTTTAACGTCCCAGATTATAAGGCCAACTTTCACCATCAAAATGCGTGGGATTTAAGCAGATTGTACGACATAAGACTATCACCATTGCTTTCGAATTTGTCGACTTTATCACTAAGCATACTGACACTGAAGAAGCCAACGTATTAGCGAAGGCGATTATTAGAATGCTGCAGCATATACATGAAAAATAATAGAGGAAAATGTTATTAAAGATAAAGAGAAAGGGGAGACTAATAGCTTTGTGTAAGAATGTCGGGTTCTTTTGCTTTGGAACGTGCTTGAGTGAAGTTATTCTTTCAAGTTGTTTTAAAGGTAAGATTTACAATACGTCGTCTTCCTCCATCTTCATCGATCTCATCTCTTTAGTATTATCGTTTACGTTTCTTCCTTTCTCTCTATCTTTTTGTCTGGATACCTGCCAGTCATTTTTAATTGTTAGCCCCGCTTATTCATAGAGCTCTTCTGTTCATGTCTGTGATATTATGGATATCGTAATAGACTGCGTCGAGATAGTATTAGTTTCTGTGGAAGTGTGAGCGTCAATCTGAAGAGTGTATGTACGCACGTTCATCCGATTATATTTTGTAAGTATGAGACAAGTATGTAAGAAAATTATGCTGATGTGTCTTGTTTGTGTGTGATTCTGTGTGTGTGTGTATGTGTGTGTATGTGTGTGTGTGTGTGTATGTGTGTGTGTGTGTGTGTGTGTGTGCTCCTGCGTTTGTGTTTGTTTTTGTGTTGGTGTGTGTGTGTGTGTGTGTGTGTGTATGCGTGCGTGCGTATAAGTGTAGGTGTGTATATACATGTGTTTGTATGTGTGTTTGTGTATTTGTGTGTGTGTTTGTGTTTGTATGTGTGTATGTGTATATGAGTGTATATGCCTGTGTGTACATGTGTTCGTCCTTCCCCAAGTCCTCTTACCAGCCATTACCATAGTTTTGATAAACCGAAATTATTATTACGTGAACAAATATGATTCTGATGAAAACTACATTACATTTAATTTACTCTTGCAACTATTAAACATGTTGTTGTGTTGTTGTTGTTGTAGTTGCTGCTGTTGTTGTTGTTGTTATCGTTGTTGTTGTTGTTGTTGTTGTTGTTGTTGTTGTTGTTGTTGTTAATGTTGCTGTTTTTGCTGCCGATGGAGTTGTTATGTTTGTTGTTTTGGTTGTTTTTGTTATTGTTGTTGTTGTTGCTATCGTTTTTGCTGTTGTTATGTTTGTTGCTGCTGTTGTTGTTAGAGTTGTTGTTGTTATCGATGTTGCTGTTACTGTTGTTGTTGTTGTTGTTGACATCGTTGTTGCTGTTGTTGTTGTTGTTGTTGTTGTTGTTGTTGTCGTCGTTGTTGCAGCCGCTACGTTTGTTGTTCTCGTTGCTACTATTCTTGCGGTTGTCGTTGCTGTTTTGTTAACCCTCAATCTGCAACATGTTAGGCTAACAAAAATAGATAAAGAGTTGATACTTAAATAAATATAAAAATAACAGTCAGTTAATCAATTTCAAGACTAACAACCAGTCGGTGAGTTCAAATTCTTTGATTCTATAAATCTGATATTACTTAGCATGTAAAAGTGGGTGGTTGGTGGTTACTCCGCTGTGGTTGCCCCTCCTTTCCAACCCAATATTTATTATCTTTCATTTCTTCATTGTGGCGTCGGTAGTCAAGTGATTAGCCTACCGGACTCGTAACCATGAGGTTGTGGGTTCAGGGTTCGAGCGTCAGGCCCGACCTTTTGTCCTCGGGAAAGGCGTTTTACACGAAATTTCCTCTCTTCATCCAGGTTGGAATGGGTACCCGGTCACAGATAGCGAAAGATCTTGTCAGTATGTTAGTGTTTTAGCGATTATAAAATGGCAATTGTATGCTCATTGGAAGTTGAGATAATTTCAGAAAGCTACCATGTCTCCTGAGGTAACACTGCAGAGTGTAAGGCGCATAGAGCTTACTGAAGATTGGGAATCCGCACTTTACAAAGGCTAATTACTCTCTTGTTACCTAACCTTCGGCACTTATACGACCTAGTTGTGATGCAAGTACCTGAAAACTCGAGCTTAAATGTTTAAAAAAAAACATTTTTAAAGGACGGTCACGATATTTTACAAGCTAGCAGACTTCCAGTTAAGACTGATAAAATTCGATGGAAGGAAACTGGACGAATGAGTTGCACATCTTGGGAGAGCACAGCCCCCTCCTCCCAATCACTTTAAAGGGCAATATTTGCTCTAGTTACTGCACAAATCGAAACCTAAGTAACTAGCCAGGGGCAATCAGACAATGAAAAGGGCGACTACCCTTGCTCGGGAGACTTGGTCAAGACGATTGATCATGGAAGTTGATTACCCTTCCCTCGACTGACGTTGTCAGTACTTAATGATGACTGATTGCTCAAGAGACGATCAGCTTCATCATCGAACGATCAGGAAAGACGAATCGGATTCTCTGGACGGAAACACAACGAGGGGGTCTTATGAGAATATAAGTGAGTGTGTGTATGCGTTAAAAGCCCCTATCAACACTTTTGTGTTATCTAAGAGAGGCGGGACCTCCGAATTTAATTTATGTCTCCGATAGGACCAGGCCAAATGGGTTGAGGGCCTTGAAAACTTCACAAGATGATCAGACTTCAAGAACGCCCAGTTTGGGATTCGAACTAGGGCCATCCGTTCTGTAGTCCAACATGATACCAACTAGGCTAACGGGGTACCCTATAAGAATGTAGAGTTGGTAAAGAATATTATAATGGGTTCGAATGAAGGGCCTTCGTTTACACCCGTAAGTTAGTCGTTGCGATGAGAGGCTGCGTTGTATACCTTGTATGATACACTGGTTTGACTCTCTCTCTCTCTCTTTCTCTCTCTCTCTCTCTCTCTCTCTCTCTCTCTCTCTCTCTCTCTGTCTTTTGGATATTTTGTTTGATATCGTGGTGAAATCAGGCGCCCGTCAAGATAATGAAAACGAAGAAACTGATATACTTTTCCGCACGGTAGGCAATAATTATCTGATTATTTTTTGTTTGTTTTTGTTTTGGGCTCAATCCACTTTTTTGTGAATTCAAAAACACGCCCCGGGCGTAAAGTTTACAGAAAATCGCTGATCAAAGGCACAAAAAAGGATATTTGCAGTTTCCAAGGACACTATACAGCTTTGAGTGTCACCAAATTGTGCGGCTATTTTCTCGCTAAGTTTACCTCTGACTCCATGCGACCCCCAGATCTTCCAGTCGTAAATATCTCAACCTTTACTCAAGGTCGTACGTGGGTATAGTTTTCACTGAAAGAAGACAAAGAAACAATCTTTAAGATTAGGAAAATAACTCTAGATCTATATGCCGAAAAATTGACCAGCGCTGATTTCACCGAGTCGTAATACAATTTGTTTTGATAGCTCTAGGAGTTTCACAGTGCTCTCAATCCGCTTTGATCGGTCCCCTCTCGCAGTTAGATTTGTTGAATTAATTTCAACTTTACGTTCAGAGCTCGACTTGACCTGAAAGTGGCGAACCCCACCC
>NW_004797439.1:741651-748908 GCF_000002075.1 Aplysia californica
ACACACACACACACACTCAACCGAAAACCACCCAAAGCTGAAGGCAATGATGACCTCGACTGCTTCTTGTAAGACTTCGGCAGACGTCATTTTACACAGTGATGTACGACGTAGCCTTCTACGGGTGCAAATTGAGGATGGGATGGGATCGGGGCGGGCCGGGGCCGGGCGATTGCCCGACTCGTCGCCTGAAAGCAAACGCGTTTGTTTTCGGAGGCGACGAAATCGAGAGCGATCTGCTTGTGCCACGATAGCCGCTTTGCGCCTTCAATCAGGCCAGCAAACCGACCCGTCCCGACCCGATCCCCAAAGGACACCCCGTATTACACTGAGATGTCGATCAGGTAAGTTTACGTCTAACTCCAGGTGACCCCCACATCTTCTAGTCGTGAATATCTTAACCTCTATGCAAGGTCGTACGTGTGTATTGTTTTCTCTGAAACAAGACAAAGAAACAATCTTTAAGATTAGAGCAATAACTCCATATTTAGGCCGAAATATTGACCAGCGCCTGGCTTCATCGTGTCCTGACACAATAATAATTTGTTTAGATAGCTTTATGAGTTTCACAGTGCATTCCCTCCCCTTCGATCGGTCCACTCTCGCAGTTAGATTTGTAGACTTAACTTTAGCTTTCCGTTCGGTGCTCACTTGACCTGAAAGTGGCGGGTCGGGGTCGAGTTGGGGGCGGGGCAATCGCCCGACTCGTCGCCCGAAAAAAAAAACGTGTTTGTTTTTTAGGCGACGAGTCGGGTGCGATCTGCTTGTGCCATGATAGCTGCTTTGCGCGCTCAAACTAGCAAGCAAACCGACTGAGATGTCGATCTGCACTTTCAGTAATAAATCAATACAGATTCCTCGCACTGTGTTCATCCGTTGTACTTTAAGGGCTTGTGACACAAACAAAGTCGTGAGCGGAACAAAATCTTACTGTCAGTGTGGGGGTTACGTACGAAAAGTGCTTCTGAATCCAAGTGGCGAAAATAATTTTCTTTCCAAGTGCATACCGTTTCCTTCCTATTTTCCCCTCAGCCGTGAATTAACTTTCTCGGGAACTTGTACAAAAGCAGACGTCCCTTAGCGGCATAGACGTCAAATATGACAGAGCGTTTCCGGAAAAAAATCGCAAATTTACATTTTCCGGTTAGTTTGAATCGAAAGCGATTCTGATGTTAGAGCGTCTAGCTTAAACGGTGTGGTGTCAATGACCTGGTGGTTATGCCCTTACTGCACCTGCCATTGAGAGGCTGATGGTTCGTTTCCTGGAAACTCTGGTTCTTGTTTTGTTTTTCTTTTTAAAGTGTTTTACGGTGCTCGCAACTGTATAAGGTCACATGACCGCGCGGGACACATTAAACATCAGTTTGGTAGGAATTCATTTTGAATTTTGCCAAGGTGTTGGCCGAAGCCTACTCTTATCGATTTTAGGACCACCAAGGTATCGTTAACGTGCACAACTTGCAAAAGGGACCTCTAAGATTAGGGGTATGACTGAAAGACAGCAGTAAGAAAGAGTCAAGGAGTAGGAGTAGAATTGTTGCAGATAGAGTCAGGGCCCAGAGAAGGGGGGAAAGGGGGAGGGGAACGGGGACAGAAAGTGGAGACGAAAGCAGACAACATAACTCGGTTGCAGGAACAGAGGTGAAAGGAGAACATTTCAGAGAAGAAAATTGTCCGTCGCTGTCAGGTTTTAAACCCGGGACCTGTTTAAAATAAGAGGCGAACACCATACCTCTAGACCACGAGAGCCTCTTAACTCTTCAGAAGCCGTCAGGCTAAGAAAGATTATAATGGTCACGACTTCATTAATTTCTCTCGGGATGTAAATGTAACATCATTTTTTGTAGTCTTTTTTTTATACATGACACCAAGATTTCGTTGTTCATACTTTCTACATCATGGTTATTCGCATCGTTCATCACCTTTATTAAAGATTATTGGGGTAAAGTGAAGGAGTACGGATGGGGTAGGGAGGGGGGTTGTTCTGAACATAATTAATTATTATTGGATGTACTTTCATCCGGTTTCGTTTCACACTTTAAAATTTGATTATTATGCTTCTTGTGGCGTTTGGGGTCTCTACAAATTACTTGTATTATTTCGTTCACCGAACTCTCTTAACACTTACCGTACGTCGTGTTTTACTATCGTATACATACGACGAGGGGAACTCTGTGCCACCACTTTCCAAAGAGGAAATTCACTCGTTAATCCGATCGGCACGCTTTGCTTAGCAGTCTGTCAAAATGCTTTTTTGAGAAATACTGAAATTTTAAAGAGATCTTCGTACTAGAACTATTCTAAAATGTGAAGAATACAACCCCAGGGTACAAAATGACCCAGGGCTTACGGATAGGGTTAGCCTTAAAAAATCGCTACCTGTGGTAGCCAGCAAGGTCCGTAGCTTCTCTTCCACCTTGGATGTGTAAGATCATCAGAAGTGCTTGATGGGTGAAGTATATTTATTATTGTTATTATACTACGCTTCTATGACCTCCGCGCATCGGAAAGTCTTTAGTTATTTCGTCTTTAGGCTACAACAGCACCTGGACATGGATGGCTGGTGCCTCTATAAATAAATCATTGATGGTCAGTTATTTCATCTTTGCAGGCTATTCCCATTAAAACTCTTGGTCTAGGCGTACAAATCTGTTTAGATTCTACTCGTAACCCCTGTATGGTTACGGATTAGTTTGATAATAACTTTCGTCCATCGTGAACTAACGATGACCGTCAACATCCAAGGAGGTGGATATCATAATCATCATCATTGCCTTTCTCACCCTGGATCAGGATATAGGCCACGGACAAACACTTCCCACCTTTCCCTATCCTGGGCTGGTCGCTTGATGTCACTCTACGTTTTCCCACTTTTCAGTACATCCATTTCCGAGACTCTTCTCCAGGTTTCACGTGGTCTTCCCCTTGATCTTTTACCCTGTGGGTTCCAATCTAACACTTTCTTTGTTTTGCAGCTGCTTGACTTCTTGAAAGTGTGTCCAATCCATCGCCTACGTCTCCTTCCCACCTCATCTCTGACTAGGCTCTGTCTCGTTCTTCTTAATACTTCCTCGTTTTTGATCTTGTCTGTCCATTTGATCCTCAGTAGCTTCCTCAGGAGGAGGATATAATAATTAATAATATTTTTTTCACGACGCGGTGGAATCAGGTGATCGCCAGTTTTGGGGCAAATGGAGTTATTTAAATCATCTTGCTTAAAGCTTGTTCATGTATCTCGCCTCTGACAGGAAAAAAATCCATCTATTTGCGTTTAAAAGAGGTACGGTAGGAGTCGGCTGGTAGCGGAGGGAAAACTGGTGAGAAAATTACCGCCAAAGTTTGGTGATTTTCGAAGATTGAGAGTTCTCGGAAATTGTAAATTCATAACGATTGTGCCTTTTTAAAAGTAAAATTAACTCCGAAATGTGTTATAAAATGGACATAACAGACATTGAGCCCCCCCCTAAAAATAAATTTCAAAATTCCAAACGCGGATGGGGGGAAATGCTGATTTCTTCGTTTTGATTATTTTGACGAGCGCCTGATTTCACCACCTCGCCTCACATTATTAGTAAAGAGAGTGAAATTAATGTATGAAACCATGAGGTGCAATGATCACAAACGTCACAACTCTTGGTAGACAGCAGCGCCTTTCTCTCTCCTAAAGCAGTGAGCTTATCTGGTTACACATAATAATGGTTAGTTGGTGAAAAGCTCACCTGATTACACTTGTGGCTTTAAAACGCTACGGCATTCTTAGAATATTTGTTCACAGAGCACGTGTGATCTGTTGGGCAAGTTTCAATGTCAGGATTTGACTGTCGGTCGTGACTTTCTTGCTTCTATCTCTGGCTGCCTCAGATTGGTATAACATGATATAAATCCACAAGAAATATCTTACGAGTGCCAAAAGTGCAGGCAAGAATGAAGGCGAAAAGCAGGTAAAAAAAAAAACCGGGGGTGAGGGTTCATTTACGTTCCTCTTTCTTTTTGTTTTGTTTTTGTATTTGTTTGCTGTTTTTTTTTCTTGGGGGGGGGGGGGGGGTTTTTTTTTTTTTTTTTTTTTTTTTTTTTTTTTTTTGGGGGGGGGGGGGGTTGTTTTCTATATGTCATAAGTGTG
This sequence comes from Aplysia californica, assembly GCF_000002075.1. Taxonomy (NCBI): domain Eukaryota; kingdom Metazoa; phylum Mollusca; class Gastropoda; order Aplysiida; family Aplysiidae; genus Aplysia; species Aplysia californica. The sequence goes on from NW_004797439.1 coordinate 745,772, forward strand.
ATACTTGTTACCTTCTATACCATCCGCATTTCAAAACCCTTTCTCCCTTTTCCATTCGCTATCTTAGAATTACGATGTTCTATCTGACATTTTGGGGACTTTTTGAGTTACTAAGACTGTGAGGTCAGAAACCAAATATTCTACAATATTATGCTCCATCAAAATCGTAAGATTATTTGGAGTCGTTATCAATATATTCGAAGATTTGCAATTCGAAAAGCTTGACGTGTTGTGAAACTCAAAACTTTTGCCATCAAATTTCTCAAAGCTTGGTACTGAGCAGATAGAATTTTATAATTCTAGCGAAGCACATTACCTCTGCATGATAAACACGATTCTCCGGGGGACAATGAAACGTCTGAGATCCATTAAGCTCCGACTACGACATCTTTATAGCTAGCATTAGTTTAAACAGATAGCACTGGTGTGATATATATATAATATGAGGTGGACATTTTGCTAATGAAAAGGTCAAAATTGTTATTATTGTAATTCGCTACTAGATGATGCTTTGTATTTCATATTAAGTCGTTTTGACCTCTCAGCATTGTACCGCTCTCTCCTCCAATGTTACAATTCCCCAGCTGGCAGATCATGCAGTCATAAAATACCCAAAGAAAGGACGAGAAAAATCATTCTGACTTCAAAGTGTGTGGATCTGGAACTTCCGCGGAGCAGATGAAATCCATAATTAATTTTACTGTTTGCTGCGCTAGGGCGAAGGTTTGAATGCGGAAGAAAGACTGTGAGTGATGAAAAGGGGCTAGCAAAAAAAAGTGGGGGGAGGGGGGCTGACTGGCGCAACAACTTGCTCAGCAATGTGAAAGATGTTATTATTTGTCTTTCATGCAGGCAGTTATGAACAGAAGCCTTTTAGCAAAATGCTAAGCGACAGTTCCGTTTCATATAAATAATTGACTGGCTCACAACAATTTGAAAAACATTCAGTTTAAAAGAATGATTTGTAGGGATGGCGTTGGCTTGTGTCGAAACTTTGAATTTACGTGTCTACTTTTCATTCCACTCGAATCGTTATTTTTTAAAAATAAATCAATGATTGGCTCTTTTATTGCCGTGCCTGTTTTAAAAGCCCTACCCAAACCCCCCCCCCCCCAAAAAAAAAAAAAACCAGGCTGGTTTGGGGGGGGGGGGGGAGAAATCTTTTAAATGAAATTTTAAAAAATAGTTCCCAAAACATTTGAATATGTTAGCTGATTTTCAAACAGTAATGGCAACCACCTTCTTTACGCTACTTAAATATATAAGCTTAAAATCTTAACTGCAAAGCCGTTTGATAAACAGCATATTATATGATATATTTTTAGGCTAAATAATGAAAGTATTCAAAGCCGCATTCGTCGAATTCTTGAAACACGTCGTTTCTTTTTCAGAAAATGTCGCTATAAACAAACGTTGTACTTTCTTATTATTTAACTTAAGATTTCTACAGAAGTGAATAAGCTTTGATAAAGAATGCTTTCAATCAAGTTTCAAGAAGTGAAGTCTTCGCTTTTGACGTATCTAAATCTTTCTGTGTCCGGGCCGGTTTGCTTTTGGTCTTGTAGTTTCTGTTAATCAGATGTCTCTGTACTTTGATCTTCCGTTTTATGATTTCAGATCCTATTAAATTGTCTCTTTTCATCACTGCGAATTCTGTCTTTGGTGTGTAGCAAAGTATTATCAGATTCTGTAAAGATTCAAACTACTTCTTGGACCTTTCTTTAAACGTGTTTGCAATAATAATCCAATACAGTATGTCTGCAGGACATAAAAGTTACTTAGTCAACCTAGCAAGCTTCTCATTGACTAGTCTGATGAAATTCAAAAACTCAAGTAGAAAGCCAAACACCCCTTTCTGAATATGGAGAAATTGCAGGGAAATTTTTGGGGTTCTCTAGCCTTCTTTCTATCATGCGATCCGACCATCAATGCTGTTTTATTTTTTTTTAAAGTATACACCGTGATCCTTTTATTTACACCGTGTTTGCAACATAAAAGGATGATTGTGGTCCCAGAGTACCATATTATCTGACGACATTTCTCGACTCACCACCGATCCTGATTATCTAAAAGGTCTCCCATGTAAATGTCTCCGCCCTAATAAGCCATAATGAACACACTCCTGCCCCCTAAGAGCGCATTGTCCTTTGTATTTACTTCGAGCATGAATGGTTTCATGGTACTGATGACTTTCTCCCAAACTGTGGGGTGATTTGGGAGTAAAAATTCAATAAGAGCTTACCCAGGAGGTAATTTCCAGATGGAACCGGATGTTTTATGTAGGCGGCGTGCATTTGCCCGCCAGTCGATCGGACGCCATATCGGACAGCGTATCTCTAATGAGAAACGTGGAAGCTAAATCAATTACCGGTTATCCAGGTCTGTGATAAAACTTGGCGACTGCAGGTTACAAGCAACAAATACAGGAACAAATTATTCATCTATCCGCTTCATATCATCATTTCCAGCGGTTAGGCACTACGCCGTCACCTGCAAAAGACTTGAGTTCGATTCCTATTTGTAGAATAACTTTTTTTAGCTTCTCGATCTTTCTACTGGAACGCTGGTCCCTCTTAGCGACACTGTGTTCCCCCGGGCGGGCAGGGTGAAAGCCCGCCTTCTGAATAATTTAGACTGTGTTGATGGGTGCGTAAAACGCCATCTTCAAAAAAGAAAACAGCTGTAAGGCCTCAAGACTCAAACATTGAATATAAAATGATGCTTTTTTAATAGTCCATGACAACTGAGGTTTGAGTATCTGGAAGGAGGTAAGGAGTAGATAGCTACCAAATTATAGAAATGCACCCTTTCGCGAAAGAAAAGGGAAAAGCAAAATAAGTTAAAATCAATCAAATTATATTAATCAACATTCGTAAATTAGCTGAAATCATAATCTACCCCAAAAGCGCTAATAAAAAATACCTTCCGTTGCCAATTGACACTTTGCGATAACTTTAGTTTTTGTTGCTGAAATGTTTCACTAACACAGGTCTATACAATGAAATTGCATTAACCTCTCTACGAGTTGCTTTTTGGTTAGTTGACAATCTTCAACTATAATAAATTAATGTCTGTCTGTCTGTCTGTATTGTATGTGTGTGTTTGTGTGAGTGTGTGTGTGTGTGTGTGTGTGTGTG
>NW_004797439.1:749008-757853 GCF_000002075.1 Aplysia californica
ATATACTTTATATATTTTAGTTGCACGTTCTGTTAATGTAGAGCGTACTTTCATATCATTCCCTATCGTGATGATGAATTATTGGACCTGACGAAGGAAGATGCTTTGAAGGTTTTTTGCTAGGCTCATACTGTGGGGTAACAGCTTACGCATCGTAACTCGGGATTATAGTGAAAATCCCTTTTTTAAACATATCTCGGGGCATTTGGAAAGGGGTTTATGTCCTGTAAAACCATCAGAGTCGTGCGTTCAGTATTTGAAAATACACTTTAAATTGAAATTCCGGGTATTGTTGGTGGATACAGTAGTGAAAAGTATTCTTTTTATTCTTTGGTTCTTCCTGTAAAATCTAACGAAATCCGAGTTACGATAATTGTGCTGCTACGCCGAGATATGTTCTCACATGAGGCTGGCCAACTCCTTTTGAATTCTCTTTACGTTTTTTGAGTCTCAGGTTACATCTAATCTCATGGTATCTAGCAGCTTGGCCACAACGGCTGCGATAAAATGCTTCTTTTGCTTTTATACGTGTCGTAAAATAGATGTAGAAGCGCGGGTGGTTGGGCAGTGCCGCTTTTAGGTCCAACTTCTGTTCTTTCCCTCTTGTTGTTCCTGCCTGTACGTCTTGCTGCTTCCTTGCTCTAAAGGACTGTTATTGCAACGATGATTTTTGCTTTACTTAACTAAACTAAACAAAATTGTAAAAAACAAACAACAGATGTAGAAAAAGTAGCCCTTGCATGTATAGCTGGCATAGTCTAGATTGCGTGGAATTTTTACCATATTCTATAAAGTTTTTTAATTGAAAAGATATTGCCTCCATTTTGCCTTCCATAAGGACTGATTCACACAAACCTCCACAAACCCTCTAGCGGGTGGTTGGCGGGTGCTCTGGTGTGGTTTGCTCCTTCTTTCTTATCTAACATCTATCGTCCTTATCACTCCTTCTTCCTTTTTGTTTTTGCTACTCTGTGATAACACTTCTAATCTTTGACACCTATATGACCTTATTGCTTTGCATGTGCCTTAAAATGCTAACTAAACAAAGACCCCCAAGTTCAAGAATGGTAGGCCGCAGATTCCCTCCAAACTCTGACATGATTCTACCCTTGCAAACTACGTGCTCCTCTTTACCTTGTAGGAATTCCACAAAAGGAGGACGAATCAAGATGCTGTCGTTAACTAAGTACACGGTTTGATGTTCCCACCTTTGTATCCTGCTCTTGACCCCCCCCCCCCCCCCCCGACCTCCCGTGGGCTCTCCATTCCCTCTCCCTTGCCCCCTTTCCCCTTTCCCCTTTCCCCCTTCTCCTTTCCTTTAAACCCCTCTCTCCATTACCTCTATTTTAACTCCCTCTCTTGCTCCCTCTCTCCTTCACCCCAATCCTTTACCACCACCCCTCTCCCCCCCCCCTCTTCCCCCCACCCTCTCTCTCTCTCTCTCTCTCTGTCTCTCTCTCTCTCTCTCTTTCTTCCCCTCCCTTCCTCCTCCCTTACCCCTCCCCTCCTACACCCTTTTTTTCATCCTACTTCAACTCTCTTTCCATCCCCAGCCTATATAACAGGTCGGCTTGTTGAGCACGAAACTAACTTGACGCAAATTTCCTCTCGCGTTTATCTGAACCAGAGCGTCATTGAGTATGTGATGTTCGCGGCACGTTTCGGGACATGTGGGTTCAGTTCATTCCTATCTTGAGTATTCTCGGACATCTGAAACTCCAACTTCGAGAGTCGCCCGACGTTTTAGGGCAATGGAATTCACGTTCTTCGGTATTTCAGCTTTCTTATCATAGAGGAAGTGATAGAAGAGAGAAACTATTCATGAATGAGAGAAGTCGAGTGAGGGTATGAGAGAGAGAGAGAACAGAGAAGCAGGGTGATAGAGAGACAGAGAGATCAACAGAGAAAGAGGGCGAGAGAGAGAAAAAGAGAGCAAGAGAGAGACAGGCAGAGAGAGATATAGACAGACAGAGAGAGAGAGAGAGAGAGAGAGAGAGAGAGAGAGAGAGAGAGAGAGAGATATAGAAAGAGATAGAGAAAAAGACAAAAAGAGAGAGAGAGAGAGACAGACAGAGACAGAGAAAAAGAGAAAGAGAGAAAGAGAGAGAGAGAGAGAGAGAGAGAGAGAGAGAGAGAGAGAGAGACAGACAGACAGAGACAGAGACAGAGACAGAGACAGAGACAGAGACAGAGACAGAGACAGAGAGACAGAGACAGAGAGAGAAATGTGGGGGCGTTGAAGGGGGAGACAAAGCTGAAAATGACAAAAAGACGTTTGAAAGAGACAACAAGAGGGCTATTGAGAATGAACAAATTCGAACCCGGAAGGATGTGGCTGATGACAGAAAACTTGTGAGTATGAAAGATGGAGACAGTTTGAGGTTGGGAAAGAAGAAAAATAAGAGACGAGACGAAAAAGAGAAGGAAGTATGGAACAAATGCATTGAAGCTGGACAGACAGAGGGAATAAAAGGAAGAATACCTGACAAGACCCGTTGGGCTCGGCATTTGCATAGAGTGTCTGGATGCTGCAATTTAATACTCTGCTTCCATTTATCCGATTATCCGATTATCCGATTATCTGATGCAAAGAAATTATCTTGATTTCATTTTTACGCACTGGTCCGGACTGCTACTTGTTTATAAACCGATACCATTTTGAGTAAATTCGATCTAATCCTGGTGGCATTTAAAGACCTACTGGATGTGATCAGCAGACAATTACTTCAGCGTATGGTTACTATTTTACGTAAGAAGATGGCAAAACTCGTCAGCGTATGGTTACTCTTTTACGTAAGAAGATGGCAAAACTAAGTTCGAAAAGTAGGATTGATACACCAGTCTCCTTGTCTTCGAATTTCGAGGAATTAGTGGTGAGAAAAATAATCTGTCTCTCTGCAAACCCATGATACAAAACTTAACCACCTTAAATCTACTCCAACATCTTTAGCTAAAAGTTTAATTAATTGAGCTCTCTGTTCGGAACTTACTCGACGCATTATTTGCTGATAAAAAACAGCTTCAAATTCCAGTTGCTGCATAACATCCCTCTTGCTGTATTGAGAGCTTCTTGAATCACATAGACATGGGGAATTTGAAAACTTTCTCACGCTGTACTCAAGAGCAAAAGATCTGGCCCTGACCTTGCAATGGTTTATGACTTTTAGGATGCTATTAGACTTTTGATTGGCTGTTTTCACTGGATGGACTAGACGTATCAGAATCATAACCTAGATGAATAAATGTATACTTGATTTTGAAGTGGTTTATTGAATTGTGCCAATGTGGTAACTTATGCGCTTCCATGAAAAAGAAAAAACACATTTGGCAGAACTCAGCTTTATCAGATGAATCAAACGCATCAACAGGACATTGTTCACTGGGCCTCAGGAGGCGAGATGCCTTGACTCTGTCTCTCTCTCTCTCTCCCTCTCTCTCTCTCTCTCTCTCTCTCTCTCTCTCTCTCTCTCTCTCTTTCTCTCTCTCTCTCTCTGTGAGTGTGTGTGTGTGTGTGTGTGTGTGTGTGTGTGTGTGTGTGTGTGTGTGTGTCTGTCTGTGTCTGTCTGTCTGTGTGTCTGTCTGTGTGTGACATTTATCATGTCTTTTAAAGAAAACAATAATTCTATCACGGTCTTTTCCCTTCAGATATCGATTGCAATGAAACGTAAGACATGTGAAATTGTCTCTCACGCAAAATATAAATTGAAAATGAAATGAAGACGCCATTTAACTCTCTTATCTTTACTTTTCCCTCATTTTTCTAGGTTTAGCTCAACACCACACCAAAGAGTGAAAGCGGAACGTCCATGCTTCTTGATACGACCTCAGTTTTGACCACTACTAATATAGACGGTGAAAGGATTTTTTGCTCGTTACTCATACTGTTTCATCAACAGTGATCTTCTTCCAACTGAAAAGTTCTATTATAACGCCACATTTAACTTCCTATCATCAACCTATTATGTGTTAGAAAGGCGTATAAGGCGCGGTAAAAATGCCCCGCCCCCGGACAGACGCAATGAGAGACCAGAGCCAACCCTCTACGGGCACGGTCACCGGTGCATTTACTGATGTATCTGTGGCCGTGTACGTACCCGATTCTGTTAAAACCGGTTATGTAGAGAAGGATGTGAGCATCGCCAAACGGCTGGGCACCAACCTGGAATCACACCATCACCACCAGCATCTGGACACTAGATTAGAAACGTACGTGGAGCAGCTGCTGCCGAAAAATTTCCCAGAAAACGGTACCAATGGAAGCCTATTTTTCTCGGAAAACGGTACTTACAATGACTCTGAATTGGTCACGGTCCCCAACGATTATGGCGAAAAAGAGCAGTTCGATAAAGCGTTCAGAGAAGCCCAAGTGGCCATCATCGTTTTGTACACCGTTCTGTGTGTTGTTGCTGTACTCGGGAATTCCTGTGCCGTTTACGTTGTGATATCGAAGCGCAAAATGCGAAACGTTACCAACTATTTCATCGCCAGCTTGGCCGTGAGCGATATTCTCATGGCCGTTGTGTGCATACCATTCAGTTTTGTCGCAAACGTACTTCTGGACCACTGGCCCTTCGGGTCGACACTGTGCCCAATAGTGATGTACCTCCAGGTTGCAGTGGTGTTTCAAAACGCTTACACGCTGCTCGCTATGAGTCTCGAACGTTATATCGCCATTATGCATCCATTCTTACGACGTTTGGGAAAACGACGCTGTCTCCAGATTGTAGCTTTGTGCTGGGTGCTAGCGTTTCTCACTCCCATCCCAACCGCGGTCACGTCAAGAGTCGAACCGATGCAGTTCGGCGAAAATAACGAGACACGCGACATCTGCTTCGAACACTGGGGTTCGGAGACCCAGCGGTTTTCCTACTCGCTCACGATTATGGTGTTGCAGTATTTTGTGCCGTTGCTAGTGCTCATCTACACCTACGCCAAGATCGTGCACGTGATCTGGCTGAAGGATCTGCCCACGCCAGCCGAGCTGCTCAACCCTAATGAGAAAGAGAAGGAGGCCAAGCCCAAAGATACCGCGGTGGACCCCCGGAAAAAGGTGAGCCCGTCGTCTCGTTTGTTTTTGGTTGTTGTTTTTTCTATTTTCTTCCCCCGTAATGCAACACCCTGTTAGATATCATAATCTTTCTGTCTAATTATAATGTCTGTCAGTCTGTCTGTCTACTTCTCTGGTTCTCTGTCTGTCCGTCTGTCTGTCTGTTTGTCCGTCTATATGTCTGTCTGTCTCTCTTTCTGTTTGTCTCTCTCTCTCTCTCTCTCTCTCTCTCTCTCTCTCTCTCTCTCTATCCATCTATCTATCTATCTATCTGTTTATTTAGCTGTTTGGCTCTATCCCTGTCCCTTTGTCCCCCCCCCCCACTACAAGCACATAACCACACGTGCGCACAATGTGTGTCTCATTAGCCCTATTTTTTTCTGCTGTCTCTCTCCTACTTTATCCCCTTCCCCAATCTCTTTCAAACACCCCCCCCCCTCTCTCTCTCTCTCTCTTTCTCTTTTTCTCTCAGTATCTCTTTCTCTCTTGTTATCTCTTCCATAACGCCTTTCCCTTCAACCTCCTGTCTTATCTGCATTTCCGTCTAAAGTACACGTCTTGCTTCCACCACTATATCAATTTTTTACCTCTCATGTTGTCACATGACTACCTATATGCCTTTCAATTTGACCTACATGCACTTCGATGCTTTACATAATGTTTAGTTTGCAGTCCCCATTGTTTTATCTTTAAATCTACAATTCTTTTTCTATATCTACCGCTTCGACGTTTTATTTTACCCTCTGTCTACAGGTCAGCCTGTTTCACATGATAATATTCTTTTTACACACCAGTCTATTTCGTCCTCCGTATCATATGAAACTTCTTACAGCTTTATGGTGCTATTTTTAAACTTCCTGCTGTTTGTGTTTACTTTAGTGACAGAGATTACTTGTCTTTATCTCTTGTTTCGTTGCTTTCTTGCCGGGTTTTTTTTACAGCCAATTGTTTTTGTATGATGACGACTCTATTTTTCAATATACTATTTCTGTTGATACCACTTACCTTCTCTATGTTGTTCTAGCTCCTCGAGCGCTTTTTATATTGCTGGCCTCTTCTTTTTTTCATCCAAATTACTCGATTCGTTTCTTTTTTAATCATAATCGTTCATTTGCTTCAACTTTCTCGTTAACATTCTACATTGTACTTTAATTCGCAATAATAAGATTTCTCCTTTCCCTTGACAATGTACAATACGAATTTTTGCTGAAGTTTCCCAGGATATTGGCTGGCTGCGGCTGTAATGTCATGTCAAGGGTATTTTTAATCTCGTTGTTCTCTTGATGTTCTGCACAAGGTAACATCCTTTCTTTTATCTTTACCCCGTCTACTTATTCTGTTCTTTGCTGCTGATTTCAGTCTTATTTTCCAACAAGCTGCTCGCGTGCCCTTTGCTCGATTACCTGGAGCCTTGGATTGAGACCAGCAATAATAATATATTACTTTTGACCGAAACTGCAATTCACAATTTATTGACGACAGTCAACCACTAGAAACATTAATTATATGTACCAGACGAACAAAAATAAGAAAAACTCATCTTTACACTTCATTGACACCTTTGAGTTTGCTCATTTGTTTATTTGTTTGTTTATTTGTTATTTTTTTGTTCCTCGCTTGCTTGTTTGTTTGTTGTTCTTGGTTTGTTTGGGGGGGGGGGGGTTCGGGAGGTGGCTTTTTATGGTTGTTTTGTTGTTGTTTTGTGTTTTTTTTAACATTGGCGGATATAAAGATAAAAGCATGAATAATACACAACACCCCAAGCATAATCCACACAATATAATATATTGATTGTAGTCACTGCGCAGCGCTCTGTTTCTGAGCTGGGGTTATCGTGTGTTGCTCAAAGACACTGACCACCACCTTGAAACATCCTGGCGTGTCACCGACACACACTGCGCTACCTCAGAATTACAAAGGTTTTTTTCTGACATTTCTCGCCTTTTTGAGTTACTAAGACCTTGAGGTCAGGAACCAAATGATCTATCTCCTCTAGCAAAATCGTAAAAGTATTTGGAGTCGTTATCAAGATTTTCAAAGAATTGCATTCGAAAAAGCTTAACATGTAGTGAAACTCAACATTTCTGACGTCAAATTTCTCTAAATTAGGTACTGAGCAGATAGAACTTTGTAGTTCTGGGGTAGCGACTTGATAATATTATTGTGTGCCTCTGCTCATTGTCGAATTTTAAAAGTAGATTTGGAAAGCAAATACTTAATTCTTGGGTATTTCAAAACGATACGTAGCGATCGAATTCTACAATTTCATCAATCTTTAATAAGTTTAAAATAATAAAATCCAGCTTCATCATATTCGTAGGAGTATTGAACGCTGTCGTTGTAATGATTTTTGGGGCTAGAAAATGTGTGGTTTCTTCTAAAAAGTGACGCAAAGGTCGGTTCCACCTGAACTATATACAGACTTCAACATTAGTTAAAGACCATCTAGAAAGACAGTCCTGATGTTCTTAAAAAAAGACAGCAAGGATTTTCAACTTTTTTTTCTCTGAAATTGTTAATGGGTTAACAATGTAATGGCTCCTAAAGGGGCAAAACCACCCCGTGCAGCACGGAAATCCTCGGGGGATTTTAGCCAAATTTGCAAGTCGTGCTCCTTAACTTATGTTGAAGTCGGTATAGATAGATAGATAGATAGATAGATAGATAGATAGATAGATAGATAGATAGATACATAGATTATCTTTTCCTCTGACCCCTCCTGTTATCTTTAAGGTCACAAACGTTCCGTTTCGTTCCCAGGAGCTCGAAAATGGCGGACTACGTTGTATGCTATCAATTGTTTGCTGTATTTCTGAAGTTCAAAAACAGACGGTGGGTTGGAATAATAAGCAACGCAAGTATTCTGACAAATATTGTAGTCTTGGGGACCCAAGGAGCTAAATACGCTGTCCAATGTCTGATTGAACATGACTTGAAAACGGCGACTTTGGGAACAAAAGCTCAGCCAGACGAATATATAATTCCTGGACTCGGTCATTTTAATACTAAACAGCTCGTTATTTTCTCCCTCCTGTCTTTCTTTGAGACAGCGATGGTTAGCGGCCGACTGAAAGAATACGAGACTGTTTGTTGTAAATTCCAGATGTTTCTTTGAGATAAACAATGCACATCTGGACTCCATGATCAAAAGCATTCATTCTGTAGTGAAACATTTGATGCTGACGTCAGTATAATAAGCTGTGGAGAACTGTCGCTTGACCACAGTTATTAAATTAATAGAAAAAGAAAAGCACTTTGCAATTGACAGAGCTTGTTTGGGGCTCTGTTTTTTTGCTCGCCGTTTGGGGAGTGATGGTTGAGGATGGGTGTGGGGGAGGGGGTGGGGTGGAGAGGGGGAATGCTGAAGAGATTTGGAGAGGGGGTGGGTGTTTTGAATTTGAAAAGAGTATCATTATAGTGCCTGATAAAAGATAGTATATCATTTCAATTTGCGGAAGCATAGCCTGCAAAAAAGACGTGTGCCTTGAAAGAGGTTCTGTGCAAAAAAGAGCATACGAGAACCAGGTGTTTTGCATTTGTGTCACGACGCGATGGAATCAGGCGCTTGTCAGTTTTATGGAGTTATTGATATCGTCTTGCAATTTGTTCATGTGTCTTACTTCGGTTGGACAAAAATACCTATCTACTAGCTACTAAAAGAAGTAGAGATATCTGAGATTGAAAGAGGTGGGGTCGCTTGGTGTCAGAGGAGAAATTAGCGAGGAAATGGCCGCCAAAGTTTAGTGAAGTCCAAAGCTTGAAAGTTCTGAGAAACTGCAAATTTACGAGGTGGGGGGG
>NW_004797439.1:758290-763589 GCF_000002075.1 Aplysia californica
AGGGGGTGCTCATATGAGGGGATGGGTGTTCATATTTGGGGGAGTGGGGGTGGGAGTGGGAGGAGTGACCGCACCTTGTTTATCCCCAAATCTTATGAGATTTTCTTAAAAAGGGGAGAAAAACATTTTTTTTTTCATGAGACGAGGCAATTTAGACTAGTGTTAGACCCATTGGAATATCCTTCATTCCCTGATATCTCACTCCTCAAGGAAGTGGCACCCTATTACGCGTTATATATAGGCAAAAACATTTAATTGCGTGCTTTGAAGCCAAAGAAGGATGCTCTTTCTTCTTTCACTCTTTGGTGTAAATTGTGATATAATATTATAATGATATATCTGTCTGAATCTAGCGAAATGTAGCTTTTGATGATGAACAAGTGACGTGACGTACATTTTTGTCTCGAGAGTGTCGAAAAAGAGAGATCAATACGATCTATTGTCGTAAGCAAAGATTGCATTGTACTAACTCGTTACTTCCATATTGCTATGATTAAAACGCTTGGGGTGCGGATGGGGGGAGGGGGAGGACAAATTTTGTTTGCATATTTGTACTCCCATAGTGGATTTTTTTTCACCTACAGTGGCATACTATTGTACGTAGTAGTGTTTTAGTTTGTTGTTTTCCTCAAGACAGTCAAAGGCAGGCACAACGATGCATACCGTGAAGAAGCAGCCTGTTCTCATTTACATGCTATATATGAATATATAATTTGTGGTGCTCCATGACTTTTTTAATTCTACCCCCCCCCCCTTGCCCTTTCTCTCATTACCTTGGCCTGTTTCGCTGCCATATCGTTTGTCTTTCTGAAAGCGGACGCTCTGTTGGCTCATTTGATATCATGCTGGACTACGGAGCTGATGGTTCTGGTTTGAATTCTCAAGAGGACGTGCTTGAACTTCGGTTGTCTTAAACAGCTTTCAAGGCTCTCCGCCCATTTACTTGGTCCTATTGGAGACAAGCTTTAAATTTGGAGGTCCCGCCTCTTAAATAGCCTTACAGTGCTGGAAAAGGAATTCAGTTTATACAGACAACGATTTCTGAAAGTGAGCTGCATCAGTGAGTGAGTGAGTTTTCCACGGCTGCCTCTATCCAAGAAAGTTTGTCTCAGCGCGGAGGAAATTGGGTGTGTGTTGAGGGGGGGGGGGGGGAAGGAAAGAGGCGTTGGCTCACTGAAGACGTGGACTGTCTGAACGATATGATTAAGATAATTGTGATATATTATGAGATAAGACAATTCAAAATGTATTGATTCTCTGGAGGAATTTTGAGTGGACATTTTATATTAATAATACTGGCAATACTACTAATAATGATAATAATATTAATAATATTAATAATAATAATAATAATAATAATGATGATGATAATAATAATAATAATAATAATAATAGTAATAATTGCAACAATACTACTACCTACTACTACTACTACTACTACTACTACTACTACTACTACTACTACTACTACTACTACTACTACTACTACTACTACTACTACTACTACTACTTCTACTACTACTTCTACTACTACTACTACTACAACTACTACCACTTCTACTACTACTACTACTACTACTACTACTACTACTACTACTACTACTACTACTACTACTACTACTACTACTACTACTACTACTACTACTACTACTAATAATAATAATAATGTTAATAAAAGTAATAAATAATAATGATTTTGATAATAATAATAATAATAATAATAATAATAATAATAATAATAATAATAATAATAATAATAATAATAATAATAATAATAATAATAATAATAATAATAATAATAATAACAATAATAACAACATAATAATAATAACAATAATAATAATAATAATAATAATATGAAGAAGAAGATGAAGAAGAAGAAGAGGAACACACGTATCTCGTTTATCATGAACAAATGATGACCTTCAACAATCAGGGAGTAAGAGAACTTATAGACCTTGCTAGCCACAGCAGGCAACTAGCATAGTAAAGAGAATAAAAAATAAAGAAAATAATAGCAAGAAGCTTGTGTTAATCAAAAACGCCACAACTCGCCACACAAACTCGTAACAGCGCCGTTCTCTTTTTAACGTGGTGTGCTTATCTGCCTCAACATATGGTTAGTTCGTATAACTGTCTTATGACTTTGTTTATGACCTTCAAGTGCGGTTCTTTTTAAGAACAAAAAAAAGAAGAACAAAGAGGGCATAAGTGGTCTGTAGGGTCAGTGTCAATGTCAGGATCTGACTGTCTTAATTTTGTTGCTTCTATGATCGTCTCTGCTTTACAAACTCTGTTTTTCTTAAAAACATTGCTTTGTGGTGAAATCAGGCGCTTGTCAAAATAAAAAACAAAATCGAAGAAAACGGCATGTTTTTGCCAGTTCTGCAATTTTTTGTCGATTTTTAATTTTCATTTTGGCTGAACACATTTTATATCAATTTAAAACACATTTTTGAGGGGATTTTACTTAAAAACATAAATTAAAGCCACAAAAACTGTAGATTTGCAATTTCCAAAGACCTTTAAACTGTGGAAGTCACCAAAATTTGGCAGCCATATTCTCACTTATTTCACCTTTGCAAAGAGGCGACCCCCCCTCCTCCCTCCTTTAGTCGCCAATGCCTATTCAAAATAGATGGGTATTTTTTCATGAAAAGCAAGACAAGCGAACAAGTTTTAAGAAGATACCAATAACTCCCAGTGCCCCAAAACTGACGAGTGCCTGAGTCCACCGTGTTATATTTTCAGATTGATGTATGGTACATTTACGAACACGCTATATAAATGTATACTAACACAAGTCAAGACGAACAATTATAAAGCAGCCTCCAGGAGTTTTTCTTGAAAAGAGCCGGAAAGTAGACTGTGGTAGTATAAATGTAAGGACAAAAAAGCACCAAAAATAACCCCCCCAAAAATATATATATCAGCGCCAAACACGATGGGTATGTCCTGTGTCGAGCAAAACCCATTTCCCAGAAAGAAGAGTACCCTTGGACGGGTACCCATACCAGTAACAATCTAATTACCTCCGTTAGACAGGATTCGCTCCCAGACGCGTGTGAATGAGAAAAGTAAACAGACTTTGGAATTCGGGAAAAGGGAAAGCTAAACAGTTTTCCCTGTCTCCCTCTTTTTGTCTGTCAGGTCAGAATATGCGTTAACTGCAACTCTTTTCACACAGGAGACGAAACGAACATTCCTGTTTCGATTAACCGGATTATGATTGGACTCTCTTGCAGATAACCGGTTTAAATACGTACCGCAGTTATTTGATGGAAATAGCTATCATTGTCAACATAGGTTTCATTATACCCAACGCACACTACCAAACAGATTCATCGGATAATGACCGCGCCAGCCAAATAATATACTTTCATGGATGGGCAAAAGATACTTTTCATACAATACGAAAGAATTTAACTAAATTCGACTGTAGTTTTCTAATCAAATGCGTTTGTTTTTCAAGGTTGTGAGTCAAATAGGTGGTACTGAGCTAAAAAAGTCACATAACTTGTGCATTTCATTTTTACCAATTTGTTATAGCGACTTACACATCTTTCTGAACCGCTTCCCTGTCACCTAGCCCCCCACGCCTTCCCTCTAAATCACCAAAATAGAACCACACAGCACTGTTTTATTGCTTATATGGATTTGCAACTCAAACGCGCAACTCAAACGGAAAAAATAAAAAAATAACATCATTATTCCTAGAATCGGTAGAATTAAAGGCTCGGAAATTGAACTATGAATGCTACATACCAAGAACATCCCGTCTTTTCTGCCAACGTCAACTTTTCGCCAACACTGCGCTCCCTCAGAATTGCAAAGTTCTATCTGGAATTTTAGGACGTGTTGAGTTTCTAAGACCATTAGGTCAGAAACCATTTAATGCAGTATCTACTCCGTCGAAATCGTAAAGATATTCGGAGTCGTTATCAAGATATTCAAATAACTACATTCTAAAAAGCTTGACATATTGTGACACTCAAAAGGTTTTACGTCAAATTTCTCAAAATCTGGTACTGAGCAGATTATAGAGCTTTGTAAATCTGAAGTAGTGTCAGACCGCCCATCGAAGCAAAACCATTATGAGATGTACCCAATTATAACTTGATGATCGCGTCCGTTCTCTTATATTCCCGGCGTAGACGCCTCCTCTGCGTCTGTTCCCTTTTATTTTTAACGTGGTCCTACTTGACCCAGCTGACGGCTCAATTACCAGATATTTGTGTCACGACGTGGAGGAATCAGGCGCTCGTCATTTTGGTGGCATGAGGAATTATTGGCATCATCTAAAATAATAAATGTGTTTATTTACCTTCAGTTTGATGAAGAAATACCCATCTATCTTAAACAGTTGGCGAGAAATTTGCAATGGAAGAAGATAAGGTCGCTTTGTGTAAAACTGGCGAGGAAATGGCCGCCAAAGTTTTGGTGACTTCCAAAGCTGTAGTGTCCCAGGTAACTGCAAGTCTATATTTTTTTGTGCCAAAATCAAAGTTATTCAGTAAATTCCACGCGCGGATTTTTGAAAAAAAATTAATTATTGATATGAAGAGTATTAAACCAAAAACGAAAAGAGTGGATTTTTTTGTAATGCCCCACGAGTGCAAAAGTCTCAGTTTCTTCGATTTAATTATTTTGACGAGCGCCTGATTTCAACACGATGTCACATAATGATTTTTTAACGCAGGGAATGCAACGTATCCACGCCGCGCGATAACCCCCACGTTCCACAAGTTTTAATGACACTTAGAGTTAGAGCGCAGAAAGTACATAAAAAAACAACCAAATTTTTTTTTAAACCTCAAAAACTAATGATACTCAGAGAACACAAGGGCGTTTTATAAGTCATGTCACTTGGAGCATAAAAGTACATTTAAAAAAAAAAAAGGTTAATGACACTCGGAGAACACACACAATGACGTTTTAAAACTAATGACACTTCGTGCATTCAAGGACGTGTTATAACTAGTGACAACTGATATTCTATTTGACTTTCGACTTTATTGTTTCACCTTCTGACTTTTTAAAAAAACTTCATCTCTGGTTTTATAATGTACAATCGATAAACATTTTTTTTAAAAACTAGGATCGGATGATGTGGAATATCGACTTTATAAAAAGAGAAACAGAGACAAAGAGAACTCTTTCTTTGTGTCTGTCTCTGTCTCTGTCTATCTGTCTGTCTGTCTGTCTACCTGTCTGTCTGTCTGTCTGTCTGTCTGTCTGTTTTTCTCTATCTATCTATCTATCTATCTATCTATCTATCTATCTATCTATCTATCTATCT
>NW_004797439.1:764336-769339 GCF_000002075.1 Aplysia californica
CGGGGGTGGGAGGGTGGGAGGAGGGGAAGCCTGTAACTGAAATATACGTTCTTTGTAATGAGTACCAAGAAACCGTAGGCGACAACATTAGAGGTACTTGAAAAAATGACACATGAAGCAAAATAGAAAAAGTGGAAGGTTGTTACCACGTTGGGCAGCATTGACACAGACAAGCACAAAATGAAGAGAGTAAGAGCTGCGCAAGCTGGCGTTTTCTCACGATTCGGATTTAGGTAAACCCATTTATTTTTACTTAACTGGTAGGACCGTCCGGTTGGCGTCCTAATACGATGAAGCTTAAAACCAAACTACTACTACTACTACTACTACTACTACTACTACTACTACTACTACTACTACAACAACTACTACTACTACTACTACAAAATAAACAAAATAGTATAGAAATACACTGGTTAATAGGATATCGCTCCGATTTTGCCCAGCTCACGGTGAAAGGGTGTCAACAAGGTGTCCAAGGTTCAGGAAAAACAGAGAAGAAAATACGTTCTCTCATTATTTTATTATTAAGAATATGCTTTATAAACCAGTAGCCTATTAGTACAATTTAGAATAACATAACAGATCAGGAGTTCACTAACCGGTTTACGCTTTAGAATCTTTTTTTCTAAGAAATAATATACTGGTTAACCGGATTTCCCTCGGATTTGGCCGACTCACAGCGGTAAGTGATACCTGTCTCTTTAAACTGAAACCGCTCTGAACACCGATTATGAAGAACAGATGCCATACTCCCGCTGCTAGGTCAAGCTGATATGTCTGTCAGTTTTTGACATTGGTATGGGGCAAGAATCCCATTTGAGTTCTTCAGATAAGTACTCACATTCTTGGAGTTATGGCACCCACACAGATTGAATGACAAGAAAAGGCTGTAAACATCACTTTTGGTTCTCGGTGGGTAGCAGCATAACTATCGTAACTCGAGTCTTTAAAAAATTGTGCAGGAGCAGCCAAAAACATCACCACCACCACCACCACCACCACCACCGACAACAACAATAACAACAACGACAACAACAACAACAAAATTAAGATACAGTTTAATTAAACAGTTTTAAAATTCAGAAAAACAACCTGAAAAGCCTGATTATTCACCTTTACATCCATCAACAATACCCGGAAGTTCAATGCAATTTCACAAAATTTGTATAATCGCACGCACGATTCTCAGCTTTTACATAGCATGTGCAGTGTACATCATCCCGGTGTCCTGGCATACGTCTTTCTAAAAAGGGATTTTTGCAATAGCTCCGAGTTACAATACTTGAGCTTCTGTCCCGCGTCATGTTTGTCTTTTTGTTGTTGTTGTTGCTGTTGCTGTTTGTTAGTGTTTTGCGGCACTCGCAACTGAATAAAGTCATATGAGCGCGCGGGACAAATTAAATGTTTTCAGTTGGTAGTAAATTTTGAATTTTGCCCCGGTGGCAGCCTCCAAGGGATCTTTAACGTGCGCAACTTGCACGCGGGGCCTCCGAGAATTTTTCACCTTGTACGAGAAAGCTAGGTGCTGATCTTTCATACCATAAGATCAGGGATGTCACTGAAAGATAGAGTCAGGAGCCCAGAGGAGAGGGTAAAGGAAGTGAGGGGGTGGGAGGAAAAATTGGAGACGAAAGCAGACAAAAGAACATTGTTAGAGAGCAGGAAAGGATTTGAAAGAAGACAACTTTAGAGAAGAAATTTTTCCGTCGCTATCTGGATTCGAACCCGGGGCCTATTGAATGAGAGGCGAACACCTTATTTTCCTCTAGACCACGAGAGCCCTCCTGTTTGTCTACTTCTTACAAGCTCGCAAAGGGAAAAGCGCTGCTATTTGTGGCAGGTTTTAGCGTTTGTGATCATTACAAGCTGCTTGATAATATTATTTCGTTTGCATAACGCTTTACCATGCTATCTACCAGGTCAATAGCTTCTCTTCCTCCTTGGATATTAAAGGTCATCTTCAGTCCTTGATGGACGAACTATTAGATAGATAGATAGATAGATAGATAGATAGATAGATAGATAGATAGATAGATAGATACAAAATGTGCGGTGGTCAAGACAATAGGATAGAATGTTGTATACACATATGGAGAGTCATTTTGTGGTTAAAATCATATTATTTTAAATTGTGTTTGGAATTTCGCTCATCTCAAAAGTCTGAACAACACCTTTTCTCGACCTTATGCATACATAGTTGCACAGTCTTGTTCGGGGTCCTTATGAATAATAGTGAATCAGTTACACATTTTTATAAAACTCTTGGTCAGCACGCACACAACTAGCAGCATGTTTTTCGACTGTTTTACTTTTGCTGTTCAGCTTTCAGTATTGATATGTGACACGAAAAAGTGGAATCAGGCGCCCGTCAACACTTTTAGTTAGTTAGTAGTATAGGGTTTTACGGCGCTCGCAACTGCGTAAGGTCATATGAGCGCGCATCAACACTTTTAGGCATAAGTTGTTATTGTTGGAATCTTTGAGCGTGTTTATTGGCCTTGGTTTTGTTCAAAACATTTCTCATCTATTTTCAATGGAAGTCGAGATATTTATGATGGAAGGAGGTAGGGTCATCTGGTGTCAGAGGTCAAATCAGCGAGAAAATGGCCACCAACGTTTGGTGACTTCTGAAGCTGCACTGTCTTCGGAAACTGCAACTGTACACATGTGCATATTTTGTGCCTTTAGGCGCCATTTGCAGTAAGATCTAATCAAGAATGTGTTTTGAAACAAACAAAACAAGTTTCTGTCCCAAAACAAAATGAAAATCATGAAAGTTGCCCAATGGACAGTAATAATATGTCGATTTCTTCAATGTCATTATTTTGACGAGCGACTGAGTTCACCACGAAGCCACTCATAAATTATGGTCCATATAAATACAGAGAAGCAGAGTTAAACCATTATAGATATTTTGATGTCTCGACTCTCCGTTCACTGTTTACCGTGTAGTTATGAAGCATGCAGCTGCTCTGTGGGTTATTTTATGAGCTCGTTTCTACTCGTTATGATCGTCTGCACGCAATCCCCGTTACTGCCAGTCGCTACTCGAACATTATTGACTTATTTCCGCATGGTCGTTTCTTTGCACGCTATTCCCACAGCGATCAGTAGCTGTATGACGTCATAGACTTACTTCCTCCCTTGGTCGTTAGATAGCACGCTATTCCCTAAGTAATCATTTTATGGCATCGTGGTGAAATCAGGCTCTCGGTAAAATAATGAAATCAAAGAAACTGACATTTCTCCGCTGGTTAGGCAATCTTTATAAATATTTTTAAAATTTGTTTTTGGGCTCTGCACCTTTTGTGATTCATTTAAAAACACATTAATACCTACCAAACTGAAAATGTCTAATGTGTCCCGCGCGCTGATATGACCTTATGCATGTAGTTGCGAGCGCCGTAAGATACACACACACAAAAAAAACCCATTCAAGTTTGCGTTTTACAGAGAAATGTTGATCAAAAGTACCAAAAAAATGTCGATTGGCAGTTTCCCAGATCACTGAACTTGAATTTTGAAAATCACCAAATTTTGATGACTATTTTCTTGTTACTTTTGCTTCTGGTAATAGGCGATATTTTTTTTTTCCTTAAGAAAAAAACCCAAGACAAATGAACAGGCTTTAAAAATGAGACCAAAAAAGCCATAATATGCCCAAAAATTAGCGAGCGCCTGATTCCACTTCATCACAACACATATTGTGATTTATTACCGGCGTATGTATGTGTTGCAGAGGTTAGAAGCTTCGACCTTGCACGTAGAAGACCAGAGTTCGATTCCAGTGTAAGGCGATTGTATCGAGTGTCTCCGTTTTTCTGCTGGGACATTGTGTCCGTCTCCTCTCCGTTTGGCTCCTAAATTGTGTCGATTTTTTTGTTAATTATTATCATTATTATTATTATTATTATTATTATTATTATTATTATTATTATTATTATTATTATTATTATTATTATAATATTATTATTAATTATCATTGTAGTTAATCATTAACAAGACAACAATTAAGGCATAGCGGGAGCAAATCCTTTATAATAGAAAACCCACATAATAACTAATGTCGAATCATTTCATAATATAACAAGAGAGACCAACAAAAGCGTTTCAAATATTGTTCTATTCAGTCACCCGAAACATTTCCCTTTCTAACCGTTTTTTATTCAGTTTCGAGATGCAGTGAAGAAATGTTCACTCGTTTTCTTTAACTCGTCTGAGGAGGGGACGATAACAGTATAGACTAAGCAGCACCCCTCCTCGCTCATTTCTATGCATGGGTTTCAATAAATAACGTCGTCTTTGCGGAAAACAGAGCAGTTATAAAAGCGTATTAATTTCACACTTCGGATTACGTTGAGAAAATCAGCCAAATCGCTTTTTGCTTCGCTGTTCGTTTTTATCGTCAGCCTCCAGATTTTTGCGTCAAATCTGCTCAAATTACTAATCCCATTATAAACCACTTCATCCGCGGGGCTTGTGCGCCCAATGTGGACGCCGGAAGCAATGATGAGCAGACGACTAGAAAGAAAATCCGGGGTTTTCTTTTCGGTTAAGTTGAAAATCCGGAATTTCTTGGCTCGACTGAGCGCCTGTGGCGGGGAGCAGTTATTGATATTGTCACATTTTTTTGTGATCAAGTATGATTTTGAGAGCATTAGGCTTGTGCTCCCGAGGGGTGAGACGGCTGAATCTGGCTAAAGTCTAGGTCACTGACGCACTCAACGCTCCCCTTGTCTTAATTGGAGATAACCAGGAGCCGTGCTTGATTGTTAGTTATTTCCCTTTTCTCTGTGTCCGTGTCTGCCTATCTATCTTATTCTGTCTGATTTTCTATCTATCTATTTATCAGGGGTCTGCCTCTCGGTCTTTTTCTTTTTCTCTCTCTCTCTATCCCTCTCTCTCTCTCTCTCTGTCTCTCTCTCTCTCTCTCTCTCTCTCTCTCTCTCTCTCTCTCTCTCTCTCTGTCTGTGTGTGTATGTGTGTGTGTCTGTCTGTCT
>NW_004797439.1:769439-772459 GCF_000002075.1 Aplysia californica
TAGTATCATTATTATTATTATCATTTATCTTTTTAAACTGGAAATCGGTCTACTAAGCAGACTATTGTCTGTTGTATTATTTGTTTCTAACATAAATCACACAATTGAAAGCATAATATTAGGCACATGTTTCCCCATTAAGGGTTCAAATCTTGCTGGCACAGTGGCATCAACTTAGTGGATTGTATAAAGGACAGATCTCCTTTTTCACCCTTCTTCAACAAGAACCAAACTGGAGAAGTCATCTAAGAATACGTATGACATTGTATGTGGTGAAATAAGGCGCTCTTCAAAAATAACGAAATAGAAGAAACCGACATCTTTTTGACCGTTGTTGTTTTTTTTTTGGTTGTTGTTTGTCTTTTTAAAATGTTGTTTGTTTTAATTCTGTGTTGTTTATTTGGGTTTAACACATCTTATGTGCGTTCAAATTCAAGATGGATGAGTAATATTTTCATCAAAACGAATGCCAATGAACAAGCTTTAATATTAAGCTAATATAAATGGCTCTATGTATGCCCAAAAGTTGACGAGCGCCTGATCCACCGTATCTTGACACGTATAATAATGTCTATGGGCGTACTATTATGGAGCACATACATTGTAGTTAATCATTAACATACGCGAGTCATCTCTCTAAGGCGGAAAAGCTGTAAGTTAGGGGTTCTCCTAAGCCAAACGTCTACAAGTGTATCCTATTAATGCCCCCCCCCCCCCTTGGAGTTCTCTGCTCCAGAAATGTTGGGCCCGGCCGTAAACTCAGTTTATAACGCGGAATGCTATGATGCTTATAATAGTAATAAAAATAGTATAATAATAATAATAATAATAATAATAATAATAATAATAATAATAATAATAATAATCATAATAATCATAATAATCATAATAATCATAATAATCATAATAATAATAGTTTTTATTGTAGTTTTTCTCGTGTACACTGAGCGCTAGGCGCTTTACATCAGTCAATGTACAAAACAATAATATTGAAAAAAAAAGCACAAACACACATTCACACACCCTTATTCACGCACCAACAGATGCATCACGCACGCACGCGCGCGCACACACACACACACACACACACACACACACACACACACACACACACACACACACAAACACACACACAAGCACACAGGCACACACACACACGAACACACACACAGGCACACACAAACACGAACACAAACACCACACATTAACACACATACACACACATACGCACACATATACACACCGTCTCTCTCATCACACACGTACGCATATAATTTATGCATCATTATGGTTGAGCCATGCAAAAACACATTGTAATGTACACAATACAATCTGTAGTTTAACAAAAATGTATAGAATGGATACACAGTCATTTACATAA
Organism: Aplysia californica; assembly: GCF_000002075.1. Classification (NCBI taxonomy): domain Eukaryota; kingdom Metazoa; phylum Mollusca; class Gastropoda; order Aplysiida; family Aplysiidae; genus Aplysia; species Aplysia californica. Next base: position 770,821 of record NW_004797439.1, read on the forward strand.
TATTGTACTGGTAATGAAACTACTGGGTTAGGAATGAATACATTATATTAAGTATTTTTAGATATGCCTTAAATTCAGACTCCCATGTTGCGTGTTTGAATCACCATTTGGGTTTTTTGAGTTAGGATTAAGTTTGGTGAGTTTTGAAGGCTCTGTACCAACCGAGTCATTTAGACATATAGATATCAAATCCAAAGTTAGAGCCTCGTGTCCTTGGGAAGGGCACTTAACACGAATGTTCCTCACTTTATCCAGGTGGGAATGGGTACCCATCAATAGATAGCGAAAGATCTTGTCAGTATGCTAGTGTTTTGGCGCTTGTAGAATGGCAGCTTGCACTATACGCTTCCTTAGAATGCTATCAGATATGTTGGGGTAATAATATAGATTGTAAAACGCTTATAGCTTGCTCTTGAGCGGGAATCTGGGCTATCTATCTGTCTATCTTTCTATCTATCTATTTATCTATATATCTATCTATCTGATTCTATCTATCTATCTACTATATCTTTTTAGACAACAAACATCCCTTGTTCCCTCAAATAAAAACTTGTCAGAAGTAAAAGACTTAGGCTTCTGATCTGTAACAAAGAAAGATATAGAAGGTCATTTTTACCATCGTCTATCAAAATGCTTCCATCTTAACCATCTTGTATAAGTACACTTACGACCTTAGAGCATGCATCAAAATAACATTGAGTGTGTATCTAGCTTTCGATTATTATTGTTTATATTGCTGCTCATTTATATTATGCATGTGATTGTAAGCCTGAGTGTGTGTGCATGTGTGTGCGCGTGTGTGCGTGTGTGTGTGTGTGTGTGTGTGTGTGTGTGTATTTGTGTGTGTGTACACGTGGTGAAACACCAAACCAATGTGCCAGGATCAGGACTATAAAGATGTATCTTATCTTATCTTATTATTATTATTTATTATTATTATTATTATTATTATTATTATTATTATTATTATTATTATTATACTTCTAAAAGTGCTGCAGCCTTGCCCTTTGCTTTGTGCTGACCATGCATTATGTAACGTGTCCTTCAGGAGTTAAGCTCTCTTACTGTCCTACTGCCATACGACTACGAGCAGGCAAGTGATAGAGGTCAAGAAAACTGAACAGAAAAAGGAACTACCCATTTGAAAATTGGTCTGCTCACTTTTCAAATTGCCTCCCCTCAGACCGGCACGCGCTGGGTCTTCTAGTGGCTGGCTGCCTCCCTCTTTCTGGCTGTCACAGACGGTATTGTGCAGAAAGCGTGATTTTAAAAGTGAAAAAAGGGACAAGGACAGTATGTCAACAGGTTAAGCAAACACCGTCAAAGCCACCCCCTCCCCCCTCCCCCCTCCCATCCCTTCTCATCAAACCCACCCCAACAACATCCCTTACCGGCCATGAAGTGTTTCAAGGTTTTGGTGGAAAAATTGTCAGCCAGTCTAAACATAGATGAACATGATGGCATGCGGTACTTCAGTTTTTGGTTTAGCGAAAAATGTATAATATTATAGCGATTTGTTTCTTCTTTCTGCGGGCTGTCAAGGTTTTCTTTATCCCCCTTTGTCTCTATCTGTCTGTCTGTATGTATGTCTCTCTCTCTCTCTCTCTCTCTCTCTCTCTCTCTCTCTCTCTCTCTCTCT
>NW_004797439.1:773387-775834 GCF_000002075.1 Aplysia californica
ACACACACACACACACACACACACACACACACACACACATACACACTCACATGTTGTTCTTTTCCCTGCCAAGTTCTGTGCTAGACCACTAGTTTCCACTCAGTCTAACTCTAGACGTAAAATAGCCAACACACAAACCTATCACACAGACTACCACTTTGTGTTGGCTTAATTCCCTGTCCGCCGTGCAAACCTGTTGGTTACTGTAGTCTCCGTGTAAGATTCAATTTCCGCAACGGATGTAAACCCGTGACCCCACGGCCTCCAGACAGCTTCCAGTAATCACCCAGACTGGTATAAGTTTTCGGTTGTTTACAAATCGCTTGGAACCCATTTGTATTCAACTAAAGCTGGCATCGTTTTATTTCCGTAGAAAGATTGCTGGTTGGTTTTGGAAACCAGCCATTTCTTGCCCCCTCTCTGACTCTCAGCCCAGAGTTTATTACAGTGATATTCGGACGATCAACGTCTGTTGTATAATGGTAAGGCTCTTTGCTGTTGCTGAGAAAAGAAGTGGTTTCGGTTTCTGCGTCTTTTTTTCCCGAGTATCTCCATGTGTTTGCTGTGCACCACGCAACTCTGATTTGCCTTGGCATGCATGGTGAAAGAAGCCAGGGTCATTGTCAGTCAAAATTGAGTCGATGGAGGCGTATAAAATTTACAATAAATCCAATTTTTTTCAAAGTTTTGTGCGGAGTAAGTTAAAAAAAAGTTTACTTATAGCAGCACATAACTCTCTATCGACAGGAGCTTATCATAACCTGTCTATGTTTTGCTGAAAACAATTCGTTAATTAGCGAAAGCTTTTAGATTAGAAATTTAATGTCCATATTCGCTTTTATATCACGTCAACGAACGTGAGCCCTCGAACGTTCATGCACCTAATTATCTTTTCATCATGTCAGGTACATACGATGATTGGGCCTAATTTCCTTGTTTAGTTCAAGCAGGCGTTCGTGGGAATATTGTGGAACACAATTGTTGCGCTTTTTTTGGCAATTTGTTTTGTTTTTCCTTGAGTTTAATTACTCCCTTTGAGACGTAAATACTCCTTTTTGTAAGTTCATGAGATGCACACGGATCAAATGTAAAAATCAGAAAGGAAAAGGAAGACAGAAGGAAAAGAGATAGAGAAAATGCCTTAAAGTAAATACAGCCGAAATTTTTATTTTACAGAATTAAATTTAGATACTGTATCTAGCTCAGCCTAAATTTGGCATTGACAGGCAAAGTCTCAGCAGCCTGCCTCCTAAAATGGTGTACATTCTGTCGATGGAGCCGTGAATTATTTATAATCATGTAAGCTACAGGCGGTTATGAGAACTGAAGTTGTAGAAACACGTGCTGGTCATTTTTATTGTTAAATAATTCTGTTCCCCACCCACTCAGAAATCGGATCCTTTTCTGTTGCCTTGCACCACCCCATGTCAGCTTGCGTGGGTTCTTAATTCTTTTATGTAGCTTACGTGACCGTTTTGTTGGATTCCTTCTCTGAACAGAATGCAAATATTATTCTGGCTTTGTGGGAGCACACATGTTTTATTTTCCGGTCTGACACGGCCCAGTGCCAGGATACGATGCTTGCCAGAAATCTGGAAGGAAACGATTATGTGGCGTACACCATGCACTAGGAATGATATTGTGATCTTTTGGTGTGTTTGTTTGGGAAACTAGAACGTCATTCTTTTTTCAGTGATGATGATGATGTTGATCGTCATGATGATGATGATGGTGGTGGTGGTGATGATGAGTATGAGAATTAGGATGAGGATGAGGGTGAGGGTGAGGGTGAAGATGAGGACGTGGATAATGATGTAGGCGTCTATGGTTTAATTATGGGGCTATTCGGGGTGATTACGGATAAGGTGGCAGTTCTCTTCTCATGTGGTTTTTTTTTTTTCAAATGTATCTGAAAATTGGTTGTGATACTGTATCATTCCTGGTTAAATCTAAATAGATTCGACTGGGCCTTAAAAATGTAAAATAAGTGAATTATAATCACGTTTAATGGGTGGTTGGCGAGTGCTCTGATGTGGTTTGCTCCTCCTTTCTTGTCAAACATCTATTGTCTTTATTCTCTTCCTTCTTTTTGTGTTTTTCCACTCCCTTGTATCACCTCTAATCTTTTGCTCTTGAGCCACAAGTGCGGTAAATGTTTTACTATAACTGAAACAAGTAATGGTAATGATTTAACTATATTATTTGTAGTATCAACGTAGGCTTTGAATTCTGCAACACTTAATAATAATCAATTTAAAACCTGTACAAACAAAACGTGTGGGTGATACAACTGTACTATAGAGGTGAAAGAGATAATAATTATGGATACCTTCTTCGAATTTGAAAATAACACTCTCCGTTAACACAACCTTACGCTTTTACACACGCCCATGAATACACACACAAACACACACACATACACACACACACACACACACACACACACA
>NW_004797439.1:776691-785117 GCF_000002075.1 Aplysia californica
TCTCTCTTTCTCTCTCTCTCACACACACGCACACACTTTCTCTCTTTTTTTCTCTCTGTATCTCTCTCTTAACCTTCCTCTCCCTTCCTTTCTTTCCAATCTCTCTCTCTTGTTCACTCTGTCCCTCTGTCTCTCAGTCTCTGTTTCTCTCTCACCCTCTCTCTCTCCCTCTCTCCTCTCTCTCTCTCTCTCTCTCTCTCTCTCTCTCTCTCTCTCTCTGTGTCTCTGTCTCTATTCACTGGTTAAATTGTTGATTGCGGTAACTCCAACAACCCAATGTGATAGCTCACTACCACTCCATTCAGCTATCCTTAAACTCCTCCTAATACCCACCGGCTATTTAGCACACAGCCGGGATGATGCGTAAGGCCATTCTGCCAGCCTAGCCTAGAGTTTAAAAAAACCCAAACACAACCGGTTCTAGCTAGCAAACAACAATAATGTGAGACAGATCGAGTCTTTTGACTCTCGCCTGGCGATTTGTGGCAGTCCAAACAAACTCGTCCAAACCTCATTTTCTCCATCATTGTCCCCCTCAGGTTCTCCCACCTCCTCGGTTCCTTCTTGATACACCTTGCACTTGCTTCGTCGCGTGATTATTATTTTGTGGGGCGGACGGGAGCGAGTTGGATCTTAATTCCTGTCCGCATGGCCGATGGCATTTATTGCCTGTCTGTGATCTCGCGCGCGCGCGCGCTCTCTCTCTCTCTTACCATTCTCGGAAGCGACAAAAATACTTGGGTTCTGGGGCTGTTATTTTTTTTCCTTTCTTCTTTATTTTGTTTTGTATTGTTTTGTTTTGTGTGTTTGGAAAGGCTCTCATGGCCTAGAGTTTAAGGTTTTCCCCTTTCATTCAAAGGTCGTGTGTTCGAATCCGGGTAGGGACCGAAACATTTTCTTGTCTCAAATTGTCTCCTTTCACCTCCTTTCCTGCTCTCTAGCAATGTTCTGTTGCGTGCTTTCGTCTCCACTTTCCTCCCCCACCCCCTCACCTCCTTTGCGCCCCCTCCCCTTTCTGGGCCCCAGACTCTTTCTGCAGCATTTCTACAGCTACTCCTTTTAGCTCCTTCTTACTGTTGTCTTTCAGCCACACCCCTGATCTTCTGGTAGAAAAGATTTACACCTAGCCTTCTGGGACAAGGGCGAAAAAACTTGCACGTTAAAGATCCCTTGGTGGCCTAAAATCGATAAGAGTAGTAGGCTTCGGCCGCCTCCCGGACAAAATTCAAAATTGCCTACCAAGTGAAAATCTTGAATATGTCCCGAGCGCCCCTATGGTCGTATGCTGTTGCGAGCGCTGTAAAACACTAACAAAAATAAAGGGGGAGGGGGGCGTTGTTCTGTTTTGTTCTTTCTTTGTCCCTTATTAATAACATGATCGCTGTTGTACTGCTTCTGGATGTCACTTTGTGTGTTTGTTGTTTTCGTTATAACTATTCCGCCCATGTCGTTGTTGAAGGTTTGCCCTTTTTGTTATCATTATTATTTTTATCATACTTTTTATTATTGCTGAACTTGCTGTACCATTTCTGAAAATTATTACCAATAGTGTCATTAGAAATATCTTTATTACTATTATTATTTGGATATTATTATTACTACTTAGTAGTAGTAGTAGTAGTAGTAGTAGTAGTAGTAGTAGTAGTAGTAGTAGTAGTTTTGTTATTCTTATTCTTATTATTATTGTTGTTGTTGTTTACTGTTTTTGTTTTTGTTGTGCCTATTGTTGCTTTCAGAGGTTGAAAGACAATTCATTGTTATGTATGAAATCTTAACAAGAGAACATACTAAGTGTCATTCACTATAATTGTAGTTATGTTTGCTTATTGTTCTTGTTGTTTTTCTTATTATTTTTTAAACTTTACCTTGTCTATCGCTGGTTGATCTACGAACATAAAAATTTAACAAGAATCTTGGCTGCATGTGTCAACTGGAATTGACAATTCAATTTTGCAAAATGATAACCTGAAAAGGTAGACATAAAAGAGAGCTTTATTACCTGCTTGAGATTAATAGCTGAACCAATTTATAGACGAAAGTTATATCTTGCTTAAAGTGCAAGTCTAGAGATATGATTTGTTCTAAATACTCAGTAACTCCAACATTTCTGTCTCTTTCTCTCTCTCCCTCCCCTTCCCTCTCTCTTTTCTCTCTCTTATTTCTCTTTTTCTCTCTCTCTCTCTCTCTCTCTCTCGCTCTCACTCTCTCTTGTCTTTCTCTCTCTTTCTATCTCACTATCTCTCTTTTTGTGTGTGTGAGAGAGAGAAAGAAAGAGAGAGAGAGAGAGAGAGCGAAAGAGAGAGAGAGAGAGAGAGAGAGAGAGAGAGAGAGAGAGAGAGAGAGAGAGAGAGAGAGAGAGAGAAATGGGGTCTGGGAATGAAGACACTGGAAAGCATGAAGAAATCCTTATTTGATTTTACATCTGATGTTAGAGCAATGACGTCAATGATGTACAAAGGCGAATTTAAATGTGACGTCAGACACTATAACCTCTGGAAAAACAGAAAAGAACAGAGGAGTGGGTTTTCCTTTTTCAATTGATTTTGAACGATCATCTTATATTAGGGATAGATTAAAATCTAGTCTTGTTATTTCGAGGGCAGCTAGTAAACTATGGTAAATCATTTTTTCAAATTTTACAGGAGAGACAAAAAAAAAGGATTTTCTTGAAGCGTTTTGGGTGGATAAAACTTCATTTTCATAAGGCTTCCTGATGTCTGTCATGGCTTTTGTAGGCTCCCTAATGAAAATGAAGTTTGTCCACCAAAACCGTTTCAAGAAAATCCGTTTTTTTGTCTCTCCTGTAAAATTTGAAAAACTGTCTTACCATAGTTTACTTGGCGGCCCTCGAATTTAATGTTTATTAATTTTTCAAAAAGTATTAGTTTCATAGAGGCAAGTAATTCGAGTTGACCAATTTGTTATTGGTTGAACACCGGTCTTTGGTATAGCGGTTAGGCACTTCGCCGTCACATAAAATGAATGAGTTCAATTCCCTTGTGGGGAGAATTTTTATTGCTAGTCTTTTTGCTGTGATCTTGTGTCCATCTCAACCAGGGTTGACCGTAGCAGGTATCAACAAAACAGGCAGCCAGCTTCCTAAATTGTCAAAATTATATTGATTTTGAACAAAAAAGCAACATCGTACAACAACTGCGATTTTTTCATTGCTTGAAAAGAGTCAACCTTTAATTTTTCCTGATATCTTTTTATACAAGAAACATGCAACTCATGACGAAATAATCTACAAGACTCAAATGGCTTTAGGTTCACTGAGAAAAAGAGAAGGTGAGAAGGAAAGAAAAGAAGAAAAAAGACTAATGCAGCCAGCACGTGGTGGTAATATGCGTGGGTATTGTATTACTCAGCGAAATGCGAAATGTAAAATCTCGTAATGAAGAGCTCAGCAAACAATTTAAAGACTGCGTCAAATTTCCCGTAAATGGTTTTTGGTGATTACAACATCATGATCAGTTCATCCGAAGAAGAAAATAACAAGTCTTATTGCAGTTTCGAGAGGTGCCTTCTTGTTCCGATAAATACGCAGCTAACAGCAAAACATATTTATGTCTATGAAGATGTTTTTACGCCACGACCAACACATGTCAGATCATTTTGGAGGCAGGTTTCATCAACCCTGTCTGTGAGGGCCAACCTGAGCTGAGACTTATACAACATCCCAGCAGAATGACCTAGATACTTAATAAAATGTCTCTCCACTTGGGAATCGAACCGAGGTTTCCGGCATGCCACAGAGAGATACCTAACCACTACACCACAGATGCCAGCTACAAAACATAAGAGGCACAGACCTACTGTTGTAAAAAAAATAAAAATAGTAAAGACCAACGCCTTTAGAACAGTGTTTTGAGTTTTATTGTGCTTGATATTTGATACCGTTCCTGTCGTATAAAAAATAATAAGTCTTGTTCCATTTCTTGAATGTTTTACGACTTAACACATATATGTATCTTTTTCTCTTTCCCTCTCCCCCCCCCCCTCTCTCTCTCTCTCTCTCTCTCTCTCTCTCTCTCTCTCTCTCTCTCTCTCTCTCTCTCTCTCTCTCTCTCACACACACACACACACACACACGCACACACACACAAACACACACTCTTTCTATCTCTTTCTCTCTCTCTTTCTCTCTCTCTTTCTCTCTCTATTTATTTTTCTATCTGTATGTCTTTCTCTTCTCCTTCCTCTTTCTGGCTACCTTTCCAATCTCTCTATCTTTTTCACCGTCTCTCCGTCCATCTGTCTCTGTCTCTTTCTCTGTCTCTGTCTCTGTCTCTGTCTGTCTGTCTGTCTGTCTGTCTGTCTGTCTGTCTGTCTGTCTCTCTCTCTCTCTCTCTCTCTCTCTCTCTCTCTCTCTCTCTCTCTCTCTCTTGGTGAGTATGTATCAATCGTGCGTTTGATTGTTTGTTTGTTTGTTTGTGTGTATGTGTGTGTGTTTGTGTGTGTTTAATTATGCTCTTTGACAACACTGCTCCTGGTGTTTCCAAGGCTTTAAAGACACGAGCGTGGTAATCTATCTTTCGAGAAAGCCAGTGTTCGGTTTATTCAGCGATTTCGCAACTAGTGCATATTAATATGCATGGTAAACACCTACTTGAAAATATAATATAACTTGGTATAGACTAAAATCATTAATGCTAATAAACGTTGTATTATAATATAACCTCATTTTGTTCGTTTTTATCTTTAGCTCTATTGAAATGTAACATTCCTTTGGGGCGGGGAGGGGGGTGTTTGAGTAGGCTATGTTTTGTTTAATAAGAGTTTTACGGCGCTTGCAACGGCATAAGGTCATATGAGGTCATGTGTAGTCTACGTGCGTCCCAAATAAGTAAAATATGCAATATGGGAACTAAATGTACGTGAGTGTTTGTCGATAGTTAAACACCCCCCCCCCTTCTCTTCCCCCTCCCCACCCACCGTGATTGGTTGGAGGTTGCTCTGGTGTGGTTTCCTCCTTCTTTTCTATCTAGATCTACCATCTATCGCCATTTTCTCTATTTCTGTTTTGTGTATGTTGCTCTGTAGTAACACCTCTAATCTCCGGCCCTTTTCATGACCTATTGATGTTGTAAATGCCCTAAAACTTTGATTAAAATTGAAACTAAACCCATTTCCCAGCCCTCTTCATTATTTTGCCTTTTTCTTGGTACCCAGATCCTAAAATTTAGGAGATTGTGCTCGCCTTATAGAAATACAAAAAAAGCATTCAAGACTCTAAGAAGTCATGCTCGCTGTGAAAAAAACCTCCAACATTTTTGGGAAGTACCTGACCTTTTCCTTGGTCATAAAATATTCTTTTCCTAAGAGGTCTTATCTCATGTATTAGGCCTAGCATAAAAACTTCTCACAATCCAATTTTATAGCTGTTATCCTGTTGCCAGTTTAAAAGTTACTCGTTTGATTTACTTGTCTAAATCAGGAACACTTGTTTATTAAAATCGATAGCACATTGGAGGAGAGTTTATCTGAACGAAGAATATCATGACAGTGTGTTATAATAATACATGTATATCAATAGTAGGACACACTTGACAGAAAAGTAGTTTCTCTCACTTGTCCAAAACTCAAAGATAAACCTTCGTTTCAAATGGAATAATAACTAGTAATTCAATACTTTACTTTAAACATCAACCCCCCCCCCCTCCTTCTCCCCATACCCCAGTATTTTTCCCTTTCAAGGCTAAATAAGTCAGTAAGTTTATTTAGTGTTTAAGGCATTTGGCCTGCATCACTTCATATAAAACACTCGTTTGTTAAAGAAAGTTTCCATACGTTTTCGAAGTTAAATAATCTTTTAAAATTGCATTCGTCTGTCTTTATTCTGCATGCTTTTTCTTCTCTGTCAGTCTGACTCTTTATAGAAAGCTCGTTCTACTTTCCTTTCCAAAGTGCCTTTACAATACTGAGCCAAGCATGTAATGAGACAACAAGTCTAAAGACAATCAGCCAATAGAATAAGTCACAAGTAAGGTATCGCTACCTCAAAATTACACAACTCTATCTGCCATTGTTGGCTGATTTGAGTTACTAGACCATGAGGTCAGAAACCAAATTGTGTTGTATCTACTCTATCAAAATCGTAAGATTATTCGGAGTCGTTATCAAGATGAATTCAAAGAATTGGATTCGAAATGCCTGACTTGAGGTGATACTCAAAATTCTTGAAGTCAAATTTCTCATATTTAGTTAATGTTCAGATAGAACTTTGTAATTCTAAGGTAAAAGTAATGTCTGCGTCTGAAATCTATGGTCTTACTCACCTGCGCAAATTACTATATTTTTGTAAAATAAAACACAACAATTTCCTATCGGTTCTCTGTCAACTTTATGTCCCAAAGAAATTCGAAATGAAAAGGCTGGCATACTCATCAGACATCCATAAAATTGCAAGCTGTATCTTGTTTCAATTTTATCATGATACACGTTGTTATTTTTATGTATATAGTTAGACGGACTTCATGCGTTAACTTACAATACTTCCCGACTCTCTCTCTCTCTCTCTCTCTCTCTCTCTCTCTCTCTCTCTCTCTCTCTCTCTCTCTCTCTCTCTCTCTCTCTCTCTGTCTTCCTCAGTCTGCCTTTCTCTCTTTCCTTCTCCCTACCTCTATTTCCCAAAATATCTATGTATCAGTACATCTACCTACCGTCTATCTCTCATTATTTCTCTCTTTATCCCCCTATCTCTTTCTCTGCATCTCTCTCTGTCTCTGTCTCTGTCTCTGTCTCTGTCTCTCTCTCTCTCTCTCTCTCTCTCTCTCTCTCTCTCTCTCTCTCTCTCTCTCTCTCTCTCTAACACACACACACACACCCCCCCCACACACACACACACAGAAACACATATACACACTCACACACTCACACACACACACACACACACACACACACACACACACACACACACACACTAGTTCTCCCCCCCTCTCTCTCTCTCACACACACACACTCTCTCTCTCTCTCTCTCTCTCTCTCTCTCTCTCTCTCTCTCTCTCTCTCTTTCGAATTAAAATAAGAAAAAAGATATTCACAATTATACTCATGTTTTCTTAGCACTCATACATAGTATGCAAACTGACTGGCTGACTCATGGGCACACAGTGCTTTTGTCATCTTCGTTCCTCCCGTAATTAATATTGCTTACTCATCGTGGCATAACAAAACCAAACAAAACAAAAACTACCAAAGGCACTGAACCCTAGTCATTGTGCAGGCCCACAGAATTGCCATGATTAACATATGAATGGGCTGGAGGACACCACCAGTTAATGTACGTTATGTTGGCACATCTTCCTGAGGTGAATTCAGCATCGGTGTTTTTCTCTACTAATAAAGTTGCAAAAACAGACAATCACACGAGATAATGCTCCGTTATTTGGAACAGAACGCCTTGTCGGTGACCTAGTGGTTAGAATCTCGTACTCACAACCGTCGTCGGTTCCAATCCCGTCAGGGGCCCGACGTTGTGTCCTTGGGAAAGGCACTTTACATGAATTCTCCTCACTTCACCCAGGTGGGAATGGGTACCCGGCAAAAGACAGCGAAAGGTCTTGTCAGTCAGTTTGTTAGTGTTTGAGCGCTTAATCAGCTGCTTGCACTGTATGCTTCCCGGGAAGCTGAGAATGTTTCGGAGTGTTCTGTGGTCTGCTGGGATAATAATATAGTGTAAAGCGCATAGAGCCTGCTGTTGAGCGTGGATATGCGCTATACAAATGCTATTTATTATTATTATTATTTATTATTATTTGTCGTGAATAATAATATATGTCAGAAAAGGGGGATTAAAAAAGAGACAAAGGTACTAAGTAATGGGAAAGATCAGTGACGTTTGTTACCCAACAAAGCAATATCATGTGGTCTCATTTTGACGTATGAATATTAATGTCTCCCTCTTGGGCACAACGTGGATTGATCATTTTGGAAACAGCTTGTTTAGACTATTCTGCTCGTTAAGGCTAACCCGGTTTATGTGAAATACTAAGCCCAACGGAAAAAAAACAAGATACTTGACGAGGTCGGAAACCAAATGTCTATAATATGCTCTATGAAAATCGTAAGATTATTGGGAGTCGTTATCAAGATATCCAAAGAATTGCATTCAAAAAGGCTCGACTTGATCCGAAACTCAAAATCGTTTCTAAAAACTAGGTACTGAGCAGATAGAACTTTGTAATTCTGAGGTGGCGATATGTACATTTTGATACATAGCGGTGAACTAATGTTACGTTATGGCTATAATATGCTTGTTGCATTTCCGTTCCTCGCTATTCGAAGAAAGAAAATAACATTTCTTTCGTTGTGGGATGCAGGAATTCGACAAACCTTGGCTTATGTCATCAGGCCACTCTGACTTCATCTTATTACGTCATTTAGTCGGAGCTTGTGATAGTGGCTGTGTTCTCCCCCCCCCCTCT
>NW_004797439.1:785379-786472 GCF_000002075.1 Aplysia californica
CTCTCTCTCTCTCTCTCTCTCTCTCCCTCTCTCTTTTTTGTTCTTTCTCTCTCTCCTACTGTCTTTGTGTAAGCGTGTGAGCGTGTGTGTGTGCACCAGTCTATCCGCTTGATGAACATTGCAAAACCCTTAAATGAGCATATCGAACGACTTTGTCTTACTTTTTTCATGAAAAATACACATATATCTTGCATACAAGTCGCGATATTTGTGTTTATAGGAGTGGGGCTCGCCTAATGTCATGTTTTTTCAAATATTGAGTGTCTTTAAAAACTGTAAATTTTCTTTTATGTACTTCTAATCAACGTTTTTCTGTAACTTCCACGCAGGGTTGTAAAAGGTAGTGCGCCAAAAATACTAACATTATAGTTTTAAAAATTGCCCAACATGCAGAAAAAGTGCCGCCAGTTCCTTTGATTTCATGATTTAGACGAGCTCCTGATTTTACCACGCTGCAACACACATTTTCATGTCTTGTTTTGGAAATTCCATGTCTCTTTTCTTGCTGCGAGTCAAAGAAGACAACGGATGCATTAACGACCTTGTGATTGGCTCCATCGATTTTCACGAGTTCTCTCTTATATAATCTCAAATCGATTAGAAGAGACTTTGTGAAAGGAACGAAAATGTGAGAAGAAAAAAAAGAATAATATAATAACATGCGGCGGATGAGAAAATATCTAATCAGTAGGCCGAGACGGCTTGCAGAGATTTTTGGGGACAAAAAAAAGTGTTATCTCCAGTTTCTAGATATGCATTGATCGGATATTGTTAATGAGACATGGTTTGATAATGCTGATGACTTTAAAAGAAAACTTGTTTGTTAGAATTTCTGCCAACAACTACATAATTGAATGCGCTGAAGTAAACAAAATAGAAATAAATATATAGGTTCAGAGAATAACAAAAAGAGGAACTTATGAGCGTATGATTCGATTTTATAGAAGCGCACTAATGGATGGGTTATTAAAATGAAGATTGTGCTCAATATCCATTTCACGTCTATAATATTAAAGAATACATAACATGGCACACGCGCGCATACAAACACAAACACACTCATATGTGTACGTGCACACACACACACACACAC
>NW_004797439.1:786717-793577 GCF_000002075.1 Aplysia californica
TATATATATATATATACACACACACAAACACACACACGTAAACACTCAATAAACAAGTAATCCCTCTCAGCTATTCTTCTTTGATACATAAATAATTATCGGCCGTTTAGAAACGGCACCCTCAAAACGAAATCGTCGGTGACCGACATAAGATCTCCTTGAGATAGCACCGTTGAATAGCAGCAGCTCTGATAATTCTTCTGTGAGAAAACGGATTGGTCGCAGAGGGTAGAAATTCTTCCATGACATAGGTCCCAGTATTGATTTTGTACTCGACTGGCCGATCCAATTTTCGGCGGTAATATTGGGATTTCACAGTGAGTTGCGTAGTGCGCGTCAGAGCATGCTCTGTGGCGAATGCCGATGATGGTGGAAGAAGAGGTTATAAAAAAGATAATCTCTTATTTTTTTCACAAGCTATCAGCGACCTTTAGGCATACTCGGGATCTGCTGACGGTACGCCATCTTAGAGTTACAAAGTTCTATCTGAAATTATTTTTGATCGTTTTGCTTTACTAAAACCATGACGTCAGAAACCAAAAATGTTCTCTCTGCTCCATCAAAATCGTCAGATTACTCTGAGTCGTTATCAAGATATTCAAAGAATTGCATTTGAAATTGCATAGTGAAACGAAGTTTTAAGTCAAATTTCGGAAAATTAGGTACTGAGCAGACAGAACTTAGTACTGTAAGTGTATGGTTACGATAAGTTTGGGAAGAATTTCCAGCAATGTAAGAGACTACAATTTTGAACGGAGTGACCTCTGTGAATCGTCAAATTGCAAGGGACGATGGATTTTTAAAAAACCTCACGATAACTCTTTGAGTACATCGGGAAAAACATAAGTCCGATCAGCAGTACAGCAAGGACAATGTTTGTGCAAATTTCGAACCATCATAATATACAAATGAGGGGATGGGAGTTTTGATTGAAGATTAGAGGTTGGACATTTGGCTTTAAAAAAATTAAAGCCCGAGTTCACAAGGGGGCGAATGATTTTAGGCAAACGTCTACTTATATTAATAGGCTTTTCACTAAGAAATGACGTCATGGCTTGGCTGGAAAGCGGGTTAGAGGGAAGAATAATAGATCTTACTTTTGGATCAGCTTGATATACGATTAGAACACCGTTAACTTACACGTATTATACTTTGACCTGTAATTGTCATACTGAGACATGACAGGGTGTAAAATTACGCTTTTTTTTCTCTCGAGGGGAATCTAAAAGTACCATAACGATTTCTAGCTCATATCAGTTGGGCCTTTTTTTTCTCCGTTGCATCATTGCGCATAATTATACTGTGGGACGCTACGTGTTTCCCTTTTTATAGCTTTCTCCGATAAGGCCTGAACTAATTTTTCAACAACTCCAGATCAGATATGTGGTCTATTAAAAAATCGTAGGTTAAGAGGACTGGCAGCGGTAAAATCTTACGTCTTTTTCTCTACAGCAGCACGATTCTTTGTTCGTTGTTTGAAAGTCCCCAACAACACGATAAATACCAATGCCAGTTGCTTCTTGGGAGCTTGTTCTCCTGGGAACACGGATCGACAGAGACGAAACAGGCCGTCTATTAAAGACGACATGTCACAAACCTTATGCTAGCACTTCCCAACTGGTCCGATTTGGGGCTTAGATAAAACGAAGCCGCAGAAAATCGCTTAACGAATTTAGCATGAATTGTGCTCTGAGCTAAGTTAAGGGCGTTTCCCTCTCGGATAACGAGCCCTGGAAGTCGTCTGAGCAGATGATAGGAAAACAGGTCAGCGATTGGTTAATCATTTGAATTAACGGAGTCTGCGATAAACTTCTTGTAGTATTGTTACTCACACGGGACAAATTAAATGGTTTAGAGGATGAAACCGAAACCAGACGCCTCTTGGGATCTTGCTGCTTGCATAATTCGCATGTCACAACAGTGGACAGAGAACGAAGACATGGATCTTGCAACTAAAACGTGTGTCTTGACGACCAAACTTGTACATGTGTTGTTGTATAGCTTCTACAAACTGCTTTAAAGGTACCTGAAAATCTTTAGACGCCTGCGATATCAAAACATAATTATTCCTGCTAATACTGAGCTGCTAAATTGTTTCATTGTTTTTGTCATTTCATCCTCATTAAGTTTGTCTGTTTCTTGTTTTGCTTTTTTATGTTAGTTTGGTCGTTTTGTTGTTTGTTGTTTGTTGTTGTTGTTGTTGTTGTTTGGTTTTTAAAAATTCAAACTGACACGTGAATTTAACTTTTATATATTATTATTGTAACCATACTTCTTTCCGAGGTGTGCACCACAGGAAATAGTTTCTGCAGTGTACCTTACTTACTCCCTCCTTGTACCGTCAGGTAGACAAGATAGAAAGCAGTCGATCCCACACGTGCCTGTCCGTGGCCACCTCTCTAACTTTGCCACTTCCAGTTCCTGGGTCATCATCTTTGATCCCTGAGCTACCAACTAGTTGGTCGATATTTTTTTCGTTTTCTATGTTGTCTTAAGCACAATGGGTTATAAAGCAATCTTGCTGTTTCGGTTATACAGTAATTTCGTTTTTGTTATTAAACCGGTTGTTAGCCTATCTTCAACCTCCAGAGGAAAATTCTCATGAGTTTCCGTGGCTTCTGGAGGGAATAAAACATCCTCATCTGCCCTTCGATGTAGGAGATAATATACATCTCTCATCAACCGAGTAGTCACAGACCCTCTACGTATGTGGGCATCTCGAGTCGGTCAATGACCACGCCCTCGGGCATATTGGGGTATTTGATAAAAATACCAGAAACAACCTTCAAGGTAAACATTTCTTTTAAAGAAGACTCAACAAAGTAAAGGTACCTAGTTGTGTGTAGCCCAGGAGAAAACAAGAGTAATGAAGCGAAGCACTAAGCTTGTTATGCGCACATATATAGAAGTACTGGGATAAGGCTGGCGATCCCGACTTGCTAGTAATTGTGTTAAACATCTCGTACTGTAGAATCGCCCGCGTAATGAGGTACCACCACATCTTCTCTGACCCCCATGGTGTCGGTGCGTATGAGGCGTAATGTAGAGTGTGCTTAGTGGCAGTCTTTTTTTGTTTGTTTGATTTTGGTCCTTTGCCCGTTTTGACGCTCTCTGATGAATAGAAAATGATGCGTATGATAGTGTCTAATAGTGTATTACGTTCATGATATTATTACAACATGTAACTGTTACAGACAGTTATTCAAGGAATATAGATGTATGTCAAGGATCTGAGAACAATGATGATAAAAGATGTGATGGTGGTGGTGAGTGATGATGTGAGATGGTGTTTATGTAAATAATTATTGAGGAGATGTGTGTTCACTCACTGTTAGACGAGTTTCTTTTCTATGTTAGCGTTAACCCTATCTTCCTCTGTTCCATTGAGTTACAAGGGACGTTACAGACAGTTATTCAAGGAATATAGATGTATGTCAAGGATCTGAGAACAATGATGATAAAAGATGTGATGGTGGTGGTGAGTGATGATGTGAGATGGTGTTTATGTAAATAATTATTGAGGAGATGTGTGTTCACTCACTGTTAGACGAGTTTCTTTTCTATGTTTGCGTTAACCCTATCTTCCTCTGTTCCATTGAGTTACAAGGGACGTTACAGACAGTTATTCAAGGAATATAGATGTATGTCAAGGATCTGAGAACAATGATGATAAAAGACGTGATGGTGGTGGTGAGTGATGATGTGAGATGGTGTTTATGTAAATAATTATTGAGGAGATGTGTGTTCACTCACTGTTAGACAAGTTTCTTTTCTATGTTAGCGTTAACCCTATCTTCCTCTGTTTCATTGAGTTACAAGGGACGTGGGCACCCTCTATCCCTTTTCCTACTAGAGCCATCTTTAACGTCACCGTTGTTCGATATAGTGGGCACAGTTTCGCCTTCTTGGAATTGGCCTTAGTTCAAAGGTCTAAATTTTAAATTACCTGTGGGCCGCTGGAGATAAAGTCTGGGTGAGCATAGGTCGCATCAAGTATTACGTAAAGACAAAACTGTTCATGTATTAAATGAGAAAAGGTAAAATTGATATGATTTTCTCATTAATAAAAAAAAAGCAGTTACGAATGGTTCTTCACCTTTGTAAGATGTCAAGATTCTGAGTAATAAAAGCCTATTAGTGATAATAAAAATTATGTATATTATAAATGCAGGGCAACGCCTTGGCAAAAAGGTGAGTGTGAGGAAAACGTGCAGGTCGCTTTATGAACGCACAACTTCGATGTCGAGTAAGGGGCCACAAAATAATAATCGTCCTGTTGACCTCATTTGGTCCGCAGACCGTGAATCTGAGACCCCTTTTAAGAAGCAAACAAAAGGTACAGGAAATCCCCAAACGGATAAGGCATGACTTGGACTCCGGGGTCAATGACGCACCGTTCTTGGCGACTGTGGTTCCTTTCAGGAGTTTAAACAGGCCCGCGCCGACCAGTCCCAGCGTCTGTTGGTGTAGTGGTTAGACATTTTTCCGTCGCACGCAGGAGACCCGAGTTCCATTCTATTGCAAGGATGATAATATTATGATGTAGCGGTTAGGTGTTCCGTTGTTGTATGTGAGAGGTCCGAGTTCGATTCCAGTGTGTGGATATTTTTTTATCCAGTATCTCGATCTTTCTGCTGGGATGTTGCTTCCCTCTCAGTCCTGCCCGGGTCGGAACCAGCCTCCTAGATTATCTGAATTGTGTCAAGCAAGGGGTGAAGTACCTACATTTAAAAAAAACACACAAATCCCTATATCTGTCAAAATTGTCTGTTTGAGATAGAAGATAATTTATGCACCTTGCCACTCTAAAAAAAACAACCCCACATCACATTGAAACGGGTTTTTATCCCACTTCATACCATACCATGAACCTATCACATGATTTTGGACTTTCGCAAATGGTCCTTCTACTAAAAATATGAAAATATATTTATTACTAAACGCGCGAAATATAACATTGTGAAGTCAAAATAATGTCTTTGAGTCCTACTCTCCATCTAAAAGAGGGCTGCGTCTTCATGATTCACAGTTTTAAAAGTGTTAAGCTTTCTCCATAAATTCTTTCTGTTATCATTCAAAGTTCATAACAGTTTAGTGATCCATAATGCTACAAGCATGTTCTACATCTTTTTGTGAAAGAAAATGCGATGATTTTTTTTAAATTCTCTTATTTTTCCTCGCTCCACAAGGACTTCAAAAGAAAAAAAAAATACCACGTACCTCTGAAGTATAGACTGTGACAAGAGATTGATACGTTTTTGTTTTATCCTAATAACCTAACGTATAGGGAAAAAAGCCATCACAGTCGAGTTGTCAATAAAAATAATTAGGATGAGGCAAAATACAGTTCCTAGAACATTTGAATTGACATATTATAGGCTCAGAACTTTAAACATTAAATTTTGCTCTCACCTAAACAATAGAAAGCAAATAAGACAGACGTTGACCTCGATTAATGGTGAAATGGTATATGTTTAAGGGGCGGTACCTCCTAGTTTAACGTCCGTCTCCGATAGGACCGAGCCAAGTGGGAAGTTCTTGTAAAGTGCCTTTCCCAAGGACACAACGTCGGACCGAGCGCTGAGGCTCGAACCCCCTAACTCGCAATCTCACGATTACGAGTCCGATAGCCTAACCACTAGGCTATCGACGCCACTGACCTCGATTAACTTACCTAGAGCACGTAAACAGACGTATAGCTGGAGAAAAACGTGATATAATAGATTTTGAGAGCATCCAAGCGGAAAAACGTGATTTCTGATGTCTGTTTCAGATTTAGTGCTTGGACTTGAAGAAGAAGTCAAAGAGAAATCTCAACAACCTTCTCAGTGCTTTGTTCAACAATCTCCTCAAAACTTCGTCGCTCCGTCAGCTCATTTGGTATCACCCTGAAATTCGAAGCCGTTGGCCCTCCTGGTTCGAATCCCAGCGATCTTGAACACGGGTCGTTTTGTGGAGTTTTCAAGGCTCTCAGCCCATCTGGCTCAATTCTATCGGACACGGATGTTAAATTTGGAGATCCCGCCTCTTGAATAACCTACTAGTGTCGACAGGGGGCGTTAAACCCAAAAACTCCTAAAATGTCTGCCACCTTCTGCCACTTTCAAGGCAGCCAAATTCTTTTGCCCGCGTCTTTATCCTCTCATGCTCCTTTCTCATTCTCCCCCCCTTTCTCCCTTAACTTGTATCTTTTAGCACGTTCAAAAAGGTCGCATCATAACGCCCTGGGGTTATAAATACCATAATCTCTTTTCTGTTCCCTGTCGGAACCCCCTCCAAACTTCGTCAATACTCTCATTAGAGAGCCCGAATCCCGAAACCTGACATTTGTGGAGAGCCCATTTCTTCTTCACATCCGCCTTTTAGGGGATGGTAGGAGTCATAGACAGACCTGGGTTTTGTTAGGTTGGTTTGGTTTTTTTTACTTTTATTTCAGAAACAACATCAGGCTTCACATTTCCCCACTCCTTGCGGAAACGGCGTGTCTTTGTGAATAGTTTCACCTTTCCGTTTTATCACACACGAATAACATTAACGGCTGATGCATTTAATCAATTACTTATCTCTTGTTATTTATTTCTCTGTGTTTCCCCACTTTCCTTTTGGTGAATGAACATGCGGGTTAATATAGGTTACCCCAGAGCTTCTCGTTAGTACGCCTATTATTTAAAAAAAACAACCCAACTATGTGGTTTCTCTTTCATTGGTAGAAAGATACAATAATATTATTATAGGAAAAGTTTACTCGTGTGATAGGGAAGAGTTCTCTTCCCACTCTAATTCCCCCTCTCTTTTCACCCTCCTCCCGCCTCTCTCTCTCTCTCTCTCTCTCTCTCTCTCTCTCTCTCTCTCTCTCTCTC
>NW_004797439.1:795430-797720 GCF_000002075.1 Aplysia californica
ATGGGTGGGCAGGATTGGGTAAGAGAGTGGAGCGGTGAAAGGTGTGAGTGGGATTGTGGGACGGGTGTGTGTGGGGTAGGGTGAGGTTGGTTGAGGGGTGTTGGTGTTGTAGAGTGAGGGGTGTTGATGGGGTAGGGTGAGGAGTGTGAGTGGGGTTGGGTGTGAATGGATAAGTTGGATTGGGTGAGGGATGTGGATGGGTTTCACTGGGGATACGTGGGAGGGGTTGGATGGGGAGGACTTATTTTTACTTCTACCCTGGCTATTTTTCACCGGAAGACATGGTTTCCCTTTAGGAGCTCCATCATTAACTCTTGGAATATCCACTTTCCCGGAACAAAAAAAAAGAATGAATGAAATCGTTATTTCTATCAATCTTTCTCATCTGACGCTCAACGCCTATCATTTCAAGGACACTATACTATTCTGGAAGATCTGCTTTAAGAGTATTTCTATCTGTATTACTGTCTGTCCGTTTATTAATCTGTTCGTGTGTCTGTCTATCTACTCTGCTCTTTTAGATATTTATTTTTCTATTCTCAGTAATAGCGAGCAATGTATTTATAGAGGCACCAGCTTTCCATATATAGGTGATGTTTTAATCAAGGTCTCCATTACTCTGATTTTGAGTTCAAACTACCATTTTTCTTGAGTGACAATGATCAAATGTCATTGCAATTTTTAATAAACAAAGACCTAAACTTCAATAAAAGAAAAAAAAAAAGAAGAAAATATCTGCCAGGTGGTAGGGAAGAATGATAATCTTATTTTCTTTTTTTTTTGACTTTGGTGCTGTGAACACTACCTGAAGAACCAGAATTTTATTTTTTATAACATGTCTTATATTTTAGACTATTTTATAGTATCTCTCATGTGAAATGAAAAGCGTAAACACTCAAGTCAATTCTTTTTACACAATCAAAAGGTGGTACCTTTGTTTTGATCACCAGTTTGGTTGGGTTTTTTTGGTAAGTGTTTTACGGCGCTTGCAACTGCATACGGTCATACTATGAGCGCGCGGGACACATTAAATATTTTCAGTTTGATAGGAATTTTTAATTTTGAATTCTGCCTGGGTGGCGACCAAAGCATACTCTTGTCGATTTTAGGACCACCAAGGGATGTTTAACGTGCGCAACGGGACCCGCGTGATTTTTAGATCCGAGGAGGCTAGGTGTTAGACTTTACCTACCCTAAGACCAGGAATGTGGCTGAAAGATAGCAGTAAGACGGAGCCAAAAAGGATTAGCAGTAGAAAGGCAGCAGAAAGAGTCACGATCCCAAAAGGAGGGGGCAAAATGGAGACGAAAACAGGCGACAGAGCTTGGTTAGAGAGCAGGAAAGGATGTGAAAGGAGAAAATACTAGAGGAAAAAAATTCAGTCAATGTCAGGTTTCGAACCCGGGATCTATTTAATGAGAAGCGAACGCCGTAACCTCTAGACCACGAGAGCCCTCAATGGTATGTATATTATAAGTCATTACAGAGAACACAAAATGAATAGACGTTCGAGAGGGAGTGCACCACTGTATTAGGTTCTACTTCTTTTTTCTCTAAGTTGCTTCTACCTGTTTGTCTGAGGTTTCAATTGCAAAATATTTGCATAATTATAATATATACATTCCCGGCTGCACTTGTTGCCCTCTTGCTTAAAAAAAAAAAACGCCAACAAAGCGTGAATATAAAATCGATTGTATCACGACACGTTGGAATCAGTCGCTCGTTAATTTTTGTGCATGTGGAGTTATTGGTATCATCTTATAGCCTGTTCATTTGTCCTGCTTAAGATAAAAATAATAGCCCTCTATCTTAAACAGAAGTTGAGATATTTGCGATTAAAGGAGGTGAGGGTCGCCTGGGGTCAGAGGTAAAATTAACGAGAAAATGGTTGCCAAAACCTGGAGACTTCCAAAGCTTGAGTGTCCTTGAAAACTGCAAGTTTGCATATTTTTGTGTCTTTGATAAACGATTTTTCAGTAATGTGGTTTTAAGGGGGAATTAAAGAAGATGATCCCAAAAACAAATGTTTGCTAAAAAAAAAACTAATTTGTCATAAAATGGAAATGTCGATTTCTCCTATTTCATTATTTTTGACGAGCACCTAATTTAACCACGATGCCACGCAGGCAATTCATTTCGTTTTTTCTTTGTTCAACACTTTAATATAGAGAAACAACTAGTGTAATTCAGTCAAGATATGCCAGTAGAATTTGCCCCCACCCCCCACTCAACACACCCACACAAACACGCACACACGCAACACATACACAAACACAAACACACACACACA
>NW_004797439.1:804473-807396 GCF_000002075.1 Aplysia californica
GCATCGGGAACAAATGAGTTTTTTGCGAGTTCTTGAAAGGAACAAATAATTATATCCTGTGCTTTCTTGTAGGAATTCTATGGTAATCTCTTTTCTCCGTCGATACTTACATGATCGACGACGACTGAAACAGATTTATTAATGGAAAAAAGACGTCGAGTGAGATGAGCTTACGCTGTTGGTGAAAGATTGAGCTACATGGTATAAGATGACGTTGTACGAGTTGACTGACCTGAGGCAAACGGAAAAAAATGTCTCATTGCCCTTTGGGGGAAACTTAAAGGAAAGACCGTGCAAAACCGCCTCTTTACTTGAGTAACAATTGTGATAAGAGTCACAACCTTCAGACAACACTAGATCGAAAGTCCTTCCCCTATCCGAGCGTTGATTGCAAAAGAAACTTTGTTAGTGATAAAAGCTCGATGAGGTTTTGATTGCTTGTGACGTTTACTGTTCATCAATCATCTTCCTGTGGGTGGTTGGTGGGTGCTCTGGTGTGGTTTGCTCCTTCTTTCCTATGAAACATCTATTGTCCTGGTCTCTCCTACTTCTTTTTTGTGTTTGTTACTCTCTTGTAACACCTCTAATCATACCTTAATTGCCTATTATTAGTCAAATTCTGAATATTGAGTAGTTTACTTTTTAGTGAGTCTCAACTATTTCTGTATCTAAATCAGCAATGACAATATAGAAACCTCTTGTGCATGTCATAAACTGCCCTTGACAAGTACAACGCTGATTTAACATTAATTATCTAACTCCTACAACAAGCTGTTTTTGCATTTTAACTTGCCTACTACTCCTTTATTCTTTATTCTACTTACTACACAAACCGTTCATGAAGTCGTGACAGCACACAAAACGTTGTGGGTGGTTGATGGGTGCTCTGGTGTGGGTTACTCATTCTTTCCTATTATACATCTGCTGTCGTCCTGATCTCTCCTTCTTTTTTGTGTTTGTTACTCTCTTGTAACACCTTAATCTTGGGCACTTATAATTAATTTATGACCTGATTGTGTTGCAAGTGCGTAAGACTCTTGCTGAAACTAAACTAGAAGCACCAAACTTTCACACTGCAGAAAACTGGCCAATGATCACAGACCATTGGGTCGCGGAAAGGAGTGTGGAACTCAAATTCACATAGGCTTGAAACATTCAAGCTTTTTCAAAGCCAAATGAAGAGGTTTGATTTCCCACGTTAATGATGAAGGTAACAAGATCTGTCTTTTAAGCGACCACTGAGGGCGTTCTTGTGCCAGGCAAACGGAATGGCGCTCATAAGACCTTATGCAATTGCGAGCGCCGTAAAACCTCTACTAAAACTAAACTAAAAGACAAACGGGGATTTCGTAGAACGACAAATCTTACATTGCTTCGGGATGATCTGGTAAGTTGTTGTTTTTTTTCAGTCGAAATAGAAAATGAAAATACGACAACTTTGATTACAATCTTCCTTATATTATAGCTGAATAACGTTTGCATGGGAACTCACTATTTTCTTGGTCGAACCTTTTAACTTCTGTAATTTCTGCAACGATTTGATCTTTATTCGTGGGTGACTGGTGGGCGCTCCGGTGTGGTTTGCTCCTTCTTTTCTATCAAACTCTGTCTTCCTTATCTCTCCTTCTTGTCATTGTAGGGCAAAATAAAGAAATTGAAAAAAACTGGCATTTTTGGACAATTCGACAATTTTTATTATTTTCGTTGTTTTTATTTTTTGGCTCAACACCTTTTAAGTACATTAAAAAGCTCACGTGTGGTTGTGTTTTACTGGAAAAGCGCTGATTAAAGGCGCACACAAGTACATTTTCAGTTTCTAAGGACTCGTAAGCTATGGAAGTCACCTAACTTTGGCGACCATTTTCTCACTCATTTTGCTTCTGAAACCAGGGGACCCCCCTCTCTTTCAATCGCAATTATCTGGACTTCTCTTCAAGATAGATTGGTATTTTTTTTCACCAGAAGCAAGACAAACAAACAAGCTCTAAGGACATACCAATAATTCCACATGCCCAGAAATTGACGACCGTCTGATTCCACCGCGTCGTGACCCAAATTAAATCCCGATCTTCGTTCGTGAAAAAGAAAATACGACTGGTAGAAAGAGGCAGAGAACGATATGACCTCGAGCTAACAGCTGAATATTATTTCGAAGCTGGCGACTCTGTAGCGACATGGAAAAATGGTATATGCATTAAAAGTGTGCTATTAATCATCCTAATGTGTTTCTTTTTGGATTCTATTACCGAGATCTCTCACCCTTGTGCATAATTTTCAAAGGAGAATGAAAGTAATATATTATATAAATGTTACATGTAATTGGATAGCTATTCATTTTATACTGCAAACCCTTGAACATGGTTAAACAAAATACAACAAGCAAACAAACAATCCAGGGCAGGTTTCCAACTCTCCCACTGATAGCTTTGTTTACTATAGTTCTAACTACAATTTTAGGTGAGCAATCGTGTGTTATGGAACATTAAATATTAAAGTTAGATGTTGGAATACTCGTTTGATCGGGAAAATTTGGTTTCGACATTTGCCTCAGGAGACCACTTTGCGTGGAATTGCTCAGGTACAGATAAAACCACGCTCGTATGTGGCCAGCAAAGGAATGTTTTGCCTACAGCATAACATCATTGTGCTCCAAATTCGATATTGTTTATTATTCACTTTTCATTTCGGAAATTCGAATGTTTGCTCTTTTATGTCTGAAGGACCCCTCAACAAAATTGATTCCAATCCAAATTCCGTTAAAAAAAAAAGTATCCATGGATGTTGTGTTGTTCACCCCAATTCTCAAAATGCATTTTAGGGGGACGCTTTGGGTGTTTTTGGTGTTTTTGTTATTTTATTGTGGATTTTGTTTGTTTGTTTTGTTTTGTTGTTGCTTTTTTTGTGTGTGTGGTGGGGGGGAGGG
>NW_004797439.1:807855-809847 GCF_000002075.1 Aplysia californica
CCCCCTCCCCCCGCCTCCTTTGCCCCCTCCACTGTGCTCCTGACTCTTAAATCCCTCTTTTCTACTGCTACTCCTTGGCCCCTTCTCACTGTTGTCTTTTAGCCACACCCCTGATCTTAGGGTAGGTAAGACCTAACACTTAGCTTTCTCGGATAAAGACGAAAACAATATCGGAAGCCCTTCATTTTGCTACCCAAAAATTACAAAGTTCTATCTCTGTTCAGTTCCTAGTTTTGAAAAAAAATTTGACGTAAAGTATTTTGAGTTTCACAACATGTCAAACTTTTTCGAATGCAATTCTTTGAATATCTTGGTAACGACTCCGAATACACCAACGATTTAGATAGAGCAGAAAGAATATCAGGTTTCTGACCTCATGGCCTGAGTAACTCAAAACGGCCAAGACTTTCAGATAAAACGTTGTAATTCTAGTGTAGCGATTTGGCTCCAAATTGAATGAGGCAAATGGTGCACTCCATCATAGTGAACAGGAATTGCGTCAGAGAGCACGATCTAGGATATCATAATAGCCTACAAAGTCTACAGGGGTGTATACACTTTGAATGAGACGCTTGCAAATTTTGGTCGGATCTACATAATGGATGGGACTATTCCAGTCACATTTCCCCGAGCTGATGCCAGTTTGGTAGAACGTGATTCAATTGCTGAAGATCTGTTGTATCTATTTTTATGGGCCGCAGTCAAGTGCCTTTTCCCCCCGCGTGAAAGGAGAGCTCATGATCTTTGGGTAGGAACAAAGTCGATGTTATCTCCGCAGTGTGGCGTTGTTGTGAATACGAGAAATACAAATTCTGTCTGTTTTTTGTAAGAGGAGAATGGGTATTTGGCCTAGTAATGATCCCTGAAACAGCAAACTTATGGTTCAGAAATATCCTAAAGAGGAAGGGGCTGTTTTGATTTTATTGTACAAATCTCTAAACATTTAGACGTGGGTGGCTGCTGGGCGCTATGGTGTGGTTTGCTCCTTCTTTTCTATCCAACATCTATCGTATTAATATTTCCTCTTTCTTTAGTGTGTGTATTATTCTCTTGTAACACTTCTAGTCTTCTGCAAATATATGACCTAATTGAGTTGCAAGTACTGCAAACCGTTTGCTAAAACAACAACAAAAAATAGACCATGGGCTTGCAGTCCAATGATATTAGACCCTGTCTCCAGAAAAGAAAAAGAACATTTTAATGGACTACATCTGCACTGTTATCTTAGGCCCGACTTCACTTTTGTGGGGATTTTTTCTTCTGAGATGCTACGCTGACTATAGTACTATACTCCACAAAGGATGAAGACAAGAAGGACTAATTTGAACATATTATTATACCTTTTGCAGGCGATGTTTTCACTATTGTAAAAGGTCATATGAATGTTGACGCTTAATACCTGTATTTAAAAAAAAGAACCTATATTATTTTTTCAATTACCCTGTGTACGTATACCCCAACCTCTGTATTCGGATTTGCATTCTTTTTTTTTTTTTTGCCTAATCGTCTCTTCACCTAATTAAAAGAGACGAAGGTTTAATGCAAGTCTAGCTTTACAGTTCTACTCGTAGTTTATATAAACTTTTCCCAAATAGACTCTCAGCTCATGGGCTTTTCCCCTTGCATGATGCCAAGCTTGTATGCATGTGTATCATATATGCATGAGCATAATGTGTATTCAGCTATTGGTAACTTATATTTCGTACAGATCAGTTGCTCAAGAAGCTACCATAAATATGAATAGGTGACAGCTGGCGATACTTTCTAATTTAAAGCAAAGTAATAAATAACAGAGTTCATACAAACAAACAAACACACAAACAAACGGTGAGGGTGAAGGCGTTGGATATACTTCGAGGCAGTCGAACGAAACGATCGACAAACAAGCAGGCACAGAGCGGAATGAAGAGGATAGGAGAGTGAGTGAGTGAGTGAGTGAGTGAGTGAGTGAGTGAGTGAGTGAGTGAGTGAGTGAGTGAGTGAGTGAGTGAG
>NW_004797439.1:810866-816309 GCF_000002075.1 Aplysia californica
TCTGTGTCTCTGTCTGTCTGTCTGTCTGTCTGTCTGTCTCTCTCTCTCTCTCTCTCTCTCTCTCTCTCTCTCTCTCTCTCTCTCTCTCTCTCTCTCTCAGTTGTTGTTGTGGCTGTTGTCAAGGCGAATTACCCCCTTTTTTACCCCTTTAGTTCAAACGTAAATATGTTACTACTTTTTAACCCTGAAGACTTTACTAAACGATACCAAAGTCCCTTATTTTTGCTATCAAACACTAAAAACAAGATCGTTAAGATCCTAAAACAAATGTTTCAGCTCCCTCGTCGGTGGTCATTTCTTCAAAGGCACCCATAACCAAAATGCTATCAGAATCTCATTGAGATTCTAGTTTCTTTTTGTTTTGTTCTGGGGTTGTTCTTTTTTTGATTGGGGGGGGGGGTTAAGGGTGTATTTTTAGCCTCGGCGCCGGTGGCAAATTCCGCAGGGATAATGATCGTATTGGGAGTTACTGAAGTACTCTTAAAGTCTGGTCTTGGAGTCTTCTCCCAAAAACGAGACCACGACACTAGCGTAAAATTTGGGATCCTTACATTCGTGCGTGAAAAATTTTATTATACGTCACACTCACAAAAAATATCAAGAAGCCTGGATTGACTTTTTCGATCTCTCTCCATCTGTATCTCTCTCCCCCTCTCTCTCTGTCTCCCTCTCCCTCTCCCTTTCCCTCTCCCTCTCTCCCTCTTTCTCTCTCCCTCTCTTTCCCTCTCCGTCTGTCTTTCTTCATCCCTCGTCTTTTCTCATAAGTTTAGAAGTATTTATACTTTTCAAACACAGAGAGTAGTTTCAAATCATACTCTGCAGTATCTTCATTTCATGTTATATTAACAGGACCTTTTTAAATCTTGCTTGAGGAGCTCTTGAAAGTACCTGTGTTTACAGGGAGAGGATTAAGATACAGCTTTATTTTGTCTAGGAATCGGAAACAAGGGCGATAACCCCAACAAGGCTCTTAAGTTTTATTAAGTAAAGAAAGTGCTGTTCGGTGGAATATTATATCTCATGACTCGCCCTCAGAAAAATTCTTTTTTTCCCGTCTTTCATCATTTATTTGTTGTTTGTTTTGGGTTGTTTTTTTTTGTGTTTTTTAAATATTTATTTTGCTGCTCTTTTCCACCTTTTTTATGTTTCGTGATGTTCTCTCTTTCTTTAACTGTTTTTATTTAATTAATGTTTATTTCGCCCTCCCCCATTCTTTTCTCTCTCTCTCTCTCTCTCTCTCTCTCTCTCTCTCTCTCTCTCTCTCTCTCTCTCTCTCTCTCTCTCTTTTTCCCTTCTTTTCTCTCTCTGTCTCTCTCTGTCTGTCTGTCTTTCTCTCTCTCTCTCTCTTTCTCTCTCTCTCTCTTTCTGTCTCTCTCTCTCTCTTTGCCTTCCTCCCCAATCATCTCCATCACCCTCATTTGATCTGTTCCATTCTTTTCAGCTTCAATTACCCCAGTCCCCTTTTTTTGTGTTTTTTAAATATTTATTTTGCTGCTCTTTTCCACCTTTTTTATGTTTCGTGATTTTTTCACTTTCTCTCTCTCTCTCTCTCTCTCTCTCTCTCTCTCTCTCTCTCTCTCTCTCTCTCTCTCTCTCTCTCTCTCTCTCTCTCTCTCTCTCTCTCTCTCTCTGCCCGCTCACTCACCCCACCCCTCCCCCCAATATTTCTATTTTTCTTTCTCCCATCAAAACCTGTCTTTGTACCCAGGACATTAACTTTTCAGACTTTCTTTCATTAATTTCCGACCTCCACTGCCCAGGGGGCAAATATCCGCAGAACCTTGACTGTTCATTAGGGCTGGGCAACAAGTCGCTTTACCAAAATCCGGATACTATGTTAAAGCACCTCTTCGGCAAATAATGTGATATGAACCGCTTCGGAAAATGGGTTAGAACCACTTCGACAAACTGGTTAGCACTACTTCAACAAATGGGTGCACCCACTTCGGCAAACGGGCAATGAAAGAGAGTCAAGAGTCTGAATTCGGATAATGTTTCGGATTTTGCCCGCCTCTACTGTCCATCATTCTTTCTCCGGGCATTTCCCAACCAGAGATAACAAACGTGTCACGACTCGGTGGAATCAACCGCTCGTCCATATTTGTTTAGTAGATGTTTAACGGTTTTACAGCGCTCGCAACTGCATAAGGTCATATGAGCGCCAAGGGGTGGATGTCAACATAAAAGTCCTTACAGGGAATCAGACTTACTCTGCTCACCTCTCGAGCTTCGACAGCACAAAGTCTGCTTCGACTATAAAGCCACCCCGGAAATAGCAGGTCACAAGAGTGTGACAAACATACAAAAGAAGTAGAGGGAAATGACGATAGTAAGGAATAGGAAAGAAAAAGCAGCAGTTCCCTGTTGTAGTTCGGGCATAGTTATGAGCATGACATTGTTGGATCGGCCCATTTACTGTGCATTAGAACGCAAAATGTCCCCCTTTGGGAATGGCCTAAAGACACCTCAGTCAGTGACACTGCCCTGGGGGTCCATATTTGTTTGAGCATATTATGCAGTTCCTTGTGACGTCTAAAAGATGATTTATTAATTGTTTTGAAGAAACAAAATTCATCTGTCCTGAATAAAAGTCGTTGAGGAGTTGGGGGTCGCGTGGTGTCAGAGGTAACATTAGCGAGAAAATGGCCACAAAGTTGGTGACTTCCAAAGCTTGAGTGCTCTTGGGAAACGGCAAATGTTTTATTTGTGCGTTTCATCAGTGTTCATTGGTAAAATAATAATAGATAGCATTTGTATAGCGCAAATCCCCGCTCAACAGCAAGTTCTATGCTCTCCACAAGCTATACTATTACCCAAGCAGACCCTAGAGCATTCTGAAACAAACTCTACTTCCTGGGAAGCATACAGTGCATGAAGCCATTTATAGGCACTAAAACTCTAACATACTGACAAAATCTTTCGCTGTCTGTGGTCGGGTATCCATTCCCACCTGGGTGAAGTGAGGAAAATTCGTGCAAAGCGTCTTTCCCAAGGACACAACGTCGGGCCCGCGGCTTGATCCCTCGAATCCGCAACCTCACGATTATGAGTCCGGTAGCCTAACCACTTAACTAGACCCCCGATGCCACACGCAAGTGTGTTTTTTAATGGACATAAAGGGGGATTGATTGAACACCACCAAAAAAAACCCACAAAAAGAAATTAGTGGGTAAAAATTGCTGAATCGACGGATAAATGTCGGTTTCTTCCATTTCATTATTTTGACGAGCACTTGATTTCACCATGATGAGATAGTATAATATCCTTTCTTTATTTCTCATGGATTCAGAGGCTTGTGGGCGTTTCCGAACCAAACCAAGAATGGAAAAGTGTGGGGCCTAGTTTGGTTTGTAAATACAATTAGAACAATTGGTGTCTATTGTTTTTCTTTTTGGCTCACAAAACGTATTGTCAGTGACAGTCTCCCTACTTCATATTCTCTCCGACCCCTTTGGGTACCCCCCCCCCCACACACACAAAAGGAGAGGGAGAAGGGGGGGGGCGGAAGGGGGGAGGCAGAATTGGAAACCAGAAGGAAAAAGAGAGAGAGAGAGAGAGAGAGTGAGAGGGGAGGGGGAAAGGGGGGGGGGGGGTCAGAAAAAAAATGAAAAGAACAGAAAAACTCAAAGAAAACGAGATCAAAAATGAAAAAAAAGAAAAGGGAACACGAAAACAAAAGGAAAATGGGAAAAGGCAAGAAAGAGATAGAAAGTAAAGAATGATCCGAAGATGATGGGATCGAAAATGGAAACAGAGAAAAAGACAGCACGAGAAGAAACTCAATAGCGAAAAGTCTGTGCACTTTGTTGCAGCAATCGCGCTACTCCCTCTTCCTTTCTTTCATTCTCCCCCCAGTCCTTCCATGGATCTAGTAATGGCAGGCATGAGGAATAATACCGCTTGAGATCTCTCATAGACTCGTATTATAATATCCTAGATTGCGCATTCTGACGTAATTCCGCTGCACTATTGAACTGAACGCACCTTTTGACTCAATTTGAGGCCAGCCGAATGAAGGGCTAAGAAAAAGAGCAAAGGGGTGTGAGGGATACGAAACTTTCTCTTCATTTTGGTGCTCATAGTGATCATGGGGTGGAAAGATTCTACGAGCACTCGACTACAGCGAGATTTGTGTTTTGCCCATCGTTTTTGGCGCCCATTTGAATCGCATTCTACCAAACTGGCATTAGCTCAGGGAAATATTACTGGAATAGCCTCAGCCATTATGTAGATCCGACCCAAATTGGAAGGACTCGCATAAGTGTATACACCCCCATAGACTTGAATTATGACATCCTAGACTATGCATTCTGGGGTAAATCCGGTTTACTGCGAAGACCACCATTTCGCTACGATAGGATTACAAAGTTCTATCTGCTCACTGCCTAGTTTTGAGAATGCTGACGTAATAAATTGTTTGACTTTGACAAAATGTTGAAAGTAATTCTATGAACATCTTGAAAACCATTCCGAATAATTTTACAGTTTTGACAGAGCAGAGAATTTGACGTCTGACCTCATGTTCTTAGTAACTCAAAACGGCCAAGAATGTCAGATAAAACTATGTTATTTTGAGGTATTGATTTGACTATCACTATGGAGGGCAAGTGGGAAAACATGCATTTAGAACCCAACAACAGCGTGACTTTTTTTAAAATCTATATTTTAACGTCCATGGTGCGCACGCCGCCACGCCTCCGGTGAAGTTTTAAGAAGAGCAAAGAGCGGCTGCCATGACAGTGCGCAGTTTAAGATGAAATTGTCTTTTAAATCTATGGCAGCACGTAAGGATCGAGCGAGTTGCTTCAAACTAGATGATGTTTCTTGATCTGAGAACCATCAACTTCAATTTCTGATTTTTGCGAGTCTTTTTCACAGTTGCTCTTACGGATTTGAGCTCGAAAAAAACCCAGGCGATCGTACGGGTTTGGGGAAAATGTCTTCCCTTTCAACCCCAATTCCCGTGTTCTGTAAAATTTGAGTTATATTTTGTCTGACTCCTGTATTCTCTATCAGAATCTAATTTCAAATTGATTTTCATCTATCGGGAAAAATGGAGTATATAAAAGAAAGCTCACTTTGATGTGCGTATGAGTATCGAATAAGTTACAGCAAAAGACATATTTCGTAATTTCGTAATAAACTGAAAAAAAATCGTTTTCTTTCATTTTTTTTCTCTTTGAAAAAATGGGGTGAGATGAGGGGAGATTGTACGAGATCTAAGTGAACAAAAACAAGATCCTGGTCCGAACGCGTATTAATTTCATTCACAGTGTGGGTCGCTCCACACCCGAATCTGCAAGGGTTACGCACCCTTCCACAAATTGGAGAGAAACTAAAAATTTATTTTCCCCCTCCACTCTTTCACTTCAATTCTATTTTTCAGGTTTGTCCATTTCTTTCTCTCTCTTTCTCCTCCCCCCATCCTCTCTCTCTCTCTCTC
>NW_004797439.1:817442-827093 GCF_000002075.1 Aplysia californica
ATCATCATCATCATCATCATCATCATCATCATCATCATCATCATCATCATCATCATCATCATCATTGTAGGTAGCAGGGAATAAAAAAAAGGGTTTGAGACTTAGTAGATTTTTCAAATTTAATATAATTTATATACTGATGATTTATTGTATCATCATCATCATCATATCATCATCATCATCATCATCATCATCATCATCATCATCTTCATCATCATCATCATCATCATCATTAGTTCATTTTTAACTTACATTAACTAGACCATCTTATTTATTTTATTCCAAGATTTATTTATTTTAATTTTTAATATTTCTAGAGTCCTCATTCTGGCACTGATAACACTTTACTGATAAGTCTTACGGAAAACAAAGCAGAAGTAACTGAATGTATTTCTTACTAGTATCCGAGGAGGGGGAAGAGGAAGAGGGAGAGGAGGATGAAGAGGAGGATGAGAAGGAAGGAGGATAAAGAGAGAAAAAGAGGAGGATGTGGAAGAGAAGGAGGAAGAAGGAGGAAGAAGGAGGAAGAAGGAGGAAGAAGGAGGAAGAAGGAGGAAGAAGGAGGAAGACGGATGAAGAGCAGATAAGGTGGAGGAGGAGGAGGAGAAAGAGGAGGAGGAGAGTCTTTTTTATCTCTAAAGTCGCTGTCTTCTTGAAGTTCGGAAGAAAGTCAGACTTTTGCTCTCGAGGAATTATTATATTTATAAACCGATCGTCTATGGCTGGCGAGACAAAATCTGGATCGTTTTTCGGGAAGTTATAATTATGAAAATTCAATTGCTGAGATGTCTCATTATTTCACATCAGCACTACATTTAAAAGTTACTGTCCTGGAAGAAAATGATAATCTCTCTCTCTCTCTCTCTCTCTCTCTCTCTCTCTCTCTCTCTCCTCTCTCTTCTCTCTCTCTCTCTCTCTCTCTCTCTCTCTCTCTCACTCTCTCCAAACTTTCTTGCATTGTTGCTATCCGATGAACAGGTAGGTAGATTGAGAATGGTATGATTTGGCAAATTCGCTCAGCTTCCAGAGTTTTTGTTTTTTGGGGGTTGTTTTCTTCTAAATTATATTGAAATCCAAGCCTACTACAGCCAAAAACACGAACAATTGTAATAGCTAAAGACAGTTTAAAGAAAATAAGGGGCCTGTCCTGATAGACAGAAAGATTACAATGACAGTGAAAATATTATTTTAAAAGTCTTTGTGTCGTCAAACATTCTATACAGCAGAGAATGCTAGAAATAATATTTCAGAAACTCAAAATAAACTTGAAGCAGAAGAAAAGTGTGTTTTTAGGAACTTGAGAAATATTAAGTGAAAGGACAAGAAATCAAACTAGGTAGTGTAGACAGAAACCCGAGTCAGATGGTCAGTAATAATACAATCAGAAAGGGACAATAAATGAAGTTTTTATGATACAAATGAGAATACACATTTGGTAAGGGAAGGGGGGGGGGGCAAGACAATACTTTAATAATATAATGCCGGGTGGCATCACCATCTTTCCGTTCGAGGGTGGCAAATGCCTCGTGTGGGACGCCACGTGCTCCGGCTCGTTCTCACCGCTGTCCATCACCTCCTCTGCCTCTGCTCCCGGCAGTATCGCCATGATACATTGCAGCAAGAATAGACATAAAAGCCTTGAAATCGGAAGACAGAGAGTAAATGAGGCGGGGACAGACAGAATACAGCTTGAACGACGGCAAAGACCAGGACAACAGAATATAATGGGTTTTTTAATAAAGATTTTTGAGCAGAGATGTTCTGACGCTATGGAATCAGGCGCTCGTCAATTTTTGGTTAAGTGGAATTATTGGTATCATCTAAAAGCGTATTCAATTCCATTGCCTTCCATTCAAAAAATAGTCATCTTTCTTGAATATATTATTATGTCTAGATATTTGTTATTGAAGGAGGTGGGGTAGCCTGGTTTCAGTGGAAATATTAGCGAGGAAATAGCTGCCAAATTTCGGTAACTTCAATATCTTTAGTCTTTTAAAATGGAAAAAAATTACACATTTTGAGCCTGTTGATCAACATTTTTCAGTCAAATTCACATGGACATGTGTTTTCTTTGATATAATAAAGGGGTCCAGTCAAAAAACTAAAAGTCCATTAAAATTGCCGAACTGTCAGAAAAACGTTTCTTCGACTTCATTATTTATTTTGTCCAGCGCATGATGCCTCACGATTATGACTGGCGAATCTTGACTGCCTAAAACTCTGTCAGATATGGGATTTCTTTTTAGTTTTAGAAAGGTTTTACTGTACTCGCAACTGATTAAGGTCATATGAGCACCAAGGGATGAGAAGGTGGTTGGCGGGTGCTCTGATGTGGTTTGCTCCTTCTTTCCTACCAAACATCTATCGTCCTGACCTCTCCTCTCCTTCTTTTGTGTATATTATGTTATTCTCTTGTAAGACCTCTAATCTGTTGCACCTATATGACTTTATTGTGTTGCATGTGCCGTAAAACACTTACTAAAACCTTAAAAAACCAAGAGGTGGATGTCAACAAAGAAGTCCAAACCGGGGAGCTTACTCTGCTCACCTCTCTAGCCTCAACAGCACAAAGTAGCAGTTCAGAAGAGAGTGGCAAACATACAAAAGAAAAAGAAATAGAGGAAAAAATAACGATGAATAAGAATGAAGAAAGAAAAGGCAGCAGTTCCCCCTATGTTGTTTTGGCACAGTATGCGCATGACATTGATAAATCAGCCGATTTAAAATTCTACAGTGCATAAGAGCATTTTAATATCCCCCCTTTGGGAATGGCCTAAAGACACTTCAGTCAGTAGCATTGCCCTGGTTAGGGGTGGGGGGGGGGGTGGATTTGCGAATTCAAGATGAGGATAACTCTAAATATTTAAATAGAGAAGGAATAACTGAATTTGTTTTACCTCTTTTCTTGAAGTCTGTCCCGTCTTGGTTAAACTACGCTTTAAGACGGCAAACTGATTGTGTTGTTGTGTGTGCCTTTTACAAGAAAAGAGACATTGTGAAAATTAGTCGGGGCGGCTAATGTACAGTTGACATTACGCTTTCCTACTAAGCGGAAGACCCTGGTGGTTCGAATACCAAGAAGAGCGTTTAAACTGTTTGCAAATGTATTTAGCCTTGGCCTATTGGAGCTATACACTGAACTCAGAGGTCCCGCCTGCGAAATAACCCTACTGCGTTTAAATATGCCCAATGACAATGTAATACATTGCGTGGAATCAAACTGGTTCGGCAACGTGCATACATAAAAAAATAAAATTCAATGGCAACAAGGCTTAAAGGGCGACAGAGAAAGACCTGGATAGATGGAGTCAGGGAAACACTAACAACTCATGGCATCTCCCTGGCCCAAGCTCTCCGGCTGGTGGCAGAGAGACGTCTCTTTCATCCCGCGACTCCCAAAAGGGTATAAGCGGCGGATAAAAGTAAATGTAACGTAAAGCAACAAGAATGTTCCTTTATTTCTTCTCTTGTTTATCTTTAAGTTTTAATGGGTAATTTTTTGTGAGTGTAGTTGTTGGGGGTTTTGGGTTGGGTTTTTTTTTTAATCGGCGTTCCAGGTTGACAGCAAATCCTCAAGCAAGTTTAGCGTTAGATCTTACAAGCTTTGAGAAATGGTTTTTGAAAGACGTCCGGGGTGGGATCGGCTCTGTGACTCTTTTAGCGGATATTTTGGAACCACTTTCAGCTTTTTCTGTCCCTCTTGTCAAATCGATAAGGTTCCGTGATTCGATTTTCGGCTCTCAAGTCAAACTGACATTTCGATCAAGACGAAAACATGTCTCTGGATGAATCTCTCTCTGTCTCTCCCCCCCCCCTCTCTCTCTCTCTGTCTCTCTGTCTCTCTCTCTCTCTCTCTCTCTCTCTCTCTCTCTCTCTCTCTCTCTCTCTCTCTCTCTCTCTCTCTCTCTCTGTTTTCTGTCTCTAAGTTTGTCTTTCTACTTGTATACTGGGCCTCGGGTCAAGCAGAATTTCCTAATGCGTGTGCATTGTTCTGACATTGTTCTTCTCTCTAATTCTCTTTCTCTCTCGTTCACAGATTATCAAGATGATGCTGACAGTGGTTGGGATCTACGGAATCTGCTGGCTGCCCTTACACGCCATCACCATTGCTTTTGACGTAGACAATTCTGTGTATGACGCAGCCTACATGCGTGTCGTCTGGATCGCCTCCCATTGGCTGGCTATGAGCAGCTGCGCGTATAACCCGTTCATCTATTGGTGGATGAATCCAAAGTTCCGAGAGGGCTACTCCAGTGTGTTCTCGAGAATGAGATCCTACTTGTGTTGTTGTGTCTGCTCAAGCAGCTCGGATGGAAAAGATTTTGTGCCCTCCTCCGATAATCGGAGATGTATCTTCAAGTGCGGTAACAACGGATCTAGCAACCTTTGTGCAAGCAGACGGCAGTCAGCCACTCAAATGGTTGAGTTCACAGGAGTTTCTTGTGACGTCACCCGAGCGGATCTCGCCAGGGAAAAAGTGATGGCGAAAGAGCATCATGCTCTCAGCAATATCTCGGAAGTCGCTGAGAACGGCACGAGTTTCAACTCTTCGAAACGGTTCAATATGTCCAATGGAAATGACGACGAAACGCCGTTTTCTCACAGCTTGCACGCTTGATTTGACCATTCCTAATGGAAACCGATTCATGCTTGCGTCGGTGGCTGCTCAAACTGAATTTGACTCTCATGCTGCGAGCGTCAAACCAAAATCTAACCCCCATGCTGCGAGCGTTTATACAGTATTGGACCTGTTCTGTGAGTAATTCTACCCAAGGGTTCTTGGACTGGAAGCTCTGTGCGTCTTCGAGTGCTCTCGGGATCGGAGTTATTTGCCTTTCCAAATTTAGCGATTCAAATGGAAGCTTTGCGAACGTATAATTCAGTCGTGCAACGCATAAAAGAGACGTGGTTGGGGTCTTTGAAAACTAAAGAGTGCTGGTTCAAGTTTCTCCCGATGGGAAAAAGTTGTCAGTCTACTCTGCAGAGCTCTCGGCTAATTGGATAAACATTTTAGATAGTTTATAATTCTGTGTTCCATTTCTTATACAAGTTGGAGATACATTAATAATATATCTTTTTTTAAATTTCATTTTATCGGGATTATTTTAATCTCATTGGCAATAACTCTCTCTTGTGAACTTCAAGTTAGAGGGGACATTTATTCGTGAAAACGGTGAAGATCTTACCAGGAAATAACATCAGTTACTTTAGGTTTTTTTCTTGTGATAAAACTGACCACATTTAATTTGCATTCTGTTGTAGAGTGTTTGCCTCGGTCGAATGATCCAGTCGGGAATTACTTTGATAATGCACTCTGATGATTGCTCAAATATTATGTTTTTACGGATATTTTTTTTTTGATCGAGCTGATACAAGCGAGCTGTTTTTTGCTTGAACGTTTGTTGTGGAAAATGTTGTCTTTCTGTCTTCTGTCGTCGGCTGTTGATAGTTGTCCTTTTCCTTCTTTCTAGTAGTTTCCTACTTTGTGTCTAGAATAAATCACTTAAACAGTATAAGTCTGTTGCCTCTATAGTTTGGATAATTGTTAATGGTTGTGTTTTTCCTGCCATGACAATGACCATAGTTTTAAAGTGACTTCAAAGCCATTTGCAATCTGTCATTCACTGCTATCAAAATTATTTACAGCACAGCAAAAGCCTACCTCGTATCCAATCGCCATCGATCGTGTTTACTTACTTACCGTTTGTGTCATCTTACGTATCAACATGAACAGAACTACTGAAAAAGCTAAGGGCTCTCAAAGGGCTACGTAATTACTGTATATTAACACGAGTATCAAAATTCAAACGTGCAATACTATACAAAACAAACAGAACTTTGATTTCTTGCGTTGCCTACAACCTAACGCAAACTTTTCTTATTTCTTCGGGATAGTTGAAGCCATTCATTGCTCATACAGTGTCATGCGATACACTGCATACATTACATACTCTCTCTCTCTCTCTCTCTCTCTCTCTCTCTCTCTCTCTCTCTCTCTCTCTCTCTCTCTCTCTCTCTCTCTCCCTCTCTCTCTCTTTCTCTCTCTCTCTGTACCTATCTATCTATCTATCTATCTATCTATCTATCTATCTATCTATCTATCTATCTATCTATCTATCTATCTATCTATCTATCTATCTATCTGTGTGTTTGTCTGTCTGTCTGTCTGTCTGTCTATCTATCTATCTATCTATCTATCTATCTATCTATCTATCTATCTATCTATCTATCTATCTATAGTATTAAGTCTTACCTACTCTTCTTCTTTCCTATCAAACATCTATCGTTCTTATCTCCCCTTCTTCTTCTTCTTTATGTTTGTTACTCTCTTGCAACACCTCTAATCTTCAGGCGCTCATATGACCTTATGCAGTTGCGAGCGCCGTAAAACCTCTACTAAAACCAAAACTTACCTACTGTGACAGCACATAATATCTCGTTTTCGTGATACAGTACATGGTTAGAGGGTTACTGTGTCTCTCTCAAGTACATAGAGCTTAGTCGATACACGCAAAATTAATTACTTATACCGACATTGTTTGATATTTCAAGTGCCCGTGCGTTTGCTTCCTTAACGAAATGTTATTGTTATATCTTTGCCAGTATTTCTATACGGATATTTTTAATCTTCTGATTGTGCAGTACTTATGGAGACATTTTCTACATTTTTGGGAAGTGCAAAAATGAGAGAACTCGGAAAAATAACTTGGCAGACAGTGTAGCAATACGCTTTCTGGGACCGTCGAACAGGGCTCGTGCACCTTTACGGTCACACAAACAGAAACAGAAAGATTTTATTTTAAAATAGGCCTGATCACAACTACTGCGTTGCAAGGGGGAAAAAAAGAAAGACCAAGGGAAGTAAGGAATGGCGTCCGACATCACACACTGGAAACGTAAAATCTGACAGTGGTCTACATCTTTTATGGAACGAAGTGGATGAGCGAGAGACAGACACGGCCACAGTGGAATGCGACAAGTGACAGAAATACAGAGGAAGGAAGAGGTGAATGAAAGTTACTGCTATAGATGCGATTAAGCAAGCCTGTGCTTTGACTTTTGGTGCTTACTCTAGAGAGTGGGTGGTTGGCAGGTACTCTATTGTGGTTTGCTTCTTCTTTCCTATCAAATATATATCGTCTTTATCTCCCCTCCTTCTTTTTTGTTTTGTTTATTACTCTCTTGTAACACCTCTAATCTTCAGCACTTATATTATGACCTTATTGTGTTTCAATTGCCGTGAAACTCTTACTAAAATTAAATTACTCCAGAGAAGGAGTCTCGTCATACCAGCTCTCAATTTTCTGTATTGAGAAAACGGCTAAGAAACTGAAAGAATATTAGTCTCAGTCAGGTCATGTCTCCTCCAACATTATCAAACCCAAACATTTGACTCGAACTTTTTCCAGCAGCACGTGCTCTCTCACTGACAAAAAGGGACAACCTTTGAAGTTCCTGTAATGTTGGTTATTTCTTAATTTCAGAAAGGGTAAAAAAAATGTCAAACAATCTTTAATCTTCCCTCGTAATCGAACGCTCATCCTTGGTGTGGAAGGCCAAGGGCCCGTTAGATATTGGATTCCCTCTTGCGATTAAAGCAAAATCCGATTGGTTTCTTTTGTTTTAGTTTTAGTAAGCGTTTTACGGCACTTGCAACACGATTATGTCATATAAGTGACAAGATTAGAGGCGTTACAAGAGAGTAACAAACACAAAAAAAGAAGTTGGAAAGATAAGGAAGATAGATGTTTGGCAGGAAAGAAGGAGCAAACCACAACAAAGCACCCACCAACCCCCCACAATCCAACTAGAAGCTCTTTAAAATATTATGAGAGGAGCACAGCAAAAAAGTTCAGGAAACAATAAGACATTGTGCCGACAGGAAGGTCTATTAGACTGAACAATCAAGAAACGGCAAGAAATTGATTACAAATGAGTATATTATTATATATTATGATTGATACGCCCCTGTCTATACAATTTAGACATGCTGGATGATTTCGACTGAGAGGATGCGCCGTACAAGACTTTCCCAAACGGAAACCGAAACCATGACTCTTGAACGCAATGATAAAGTTAATTGCCTTGCCACCACAGATATCTGATTCAGCACAGCCGAAGAGCAAGGGCCACGGGTATCAAATAATTTTTTTTTAAATATCACCATCAAACTGAAAGAAATATTCCCCTTTGGATATTACACGTGGAAAGTCGTTAACAGACACGGAAAAAATTACATAGGTGTATGGAACACAATGTGGATTTGCAATATCGAGAGTAACAACCACCAAATAGAAAGGGTTATATCTTCTTTGAATACGTCAGTGGACAGACGTTAACTCTTTAAGAACGTAGCGGGCACATTGCTACCTTAGAATTACGAAGTTCTGATATTTTGGGCCGTTTTGAGTTACTAAAACCATAAGGTCAAAAACCAAACTGGTTTTTTTATGTTCTATTAAAACCGTAAGATTATTCGGAGTCGTCACCAAGACTTTCAAAGAACTGCATTCGAAAAAGCTCGACATGTGAAACTCAAAATTTTCGTCAAATTTCTCAATGGCGCTCATATGACCTTATGCAGTTGCGAGCGCCGTAAAACCTCTACTAAAACAAAAACAAAATTTCTCAAAACTAGGTACTGAGTAGATAGAACTTTGTGCTTCTAGGGTAACGACATATATCCAAACAGCAGCAGAGAATAGAGAATGTTTCGGCACGACATGTCGAAGCATGCATAAATCAGAAGCACGAGTTTGCATTTTTCATCGTATGCTTACTGAAGCATGCG
This sequence comes from Aplysia californica, assembly GCF_000002075.1. Classification (NCBI taxonomy): domain Eukaryota; kingdom Metazoa; phylum Mollusca; class Gastropoda; order Aplysiida; family Aplysiidae; genus Aplysia; species Aplysia californica. Next base: position 826,234 of record NW_004797439.1, read on the forward strand.
TTTTGAAGTTTCAGGTAGAGAAAAGGAAATCGAAATATCTACTTGAATTATGACGTTATGGCCCCAAAACAGCACGCCCTCCAGCGTTGTCGAATGACCAGAATACACGCCCTAAGTGAGCGAACTCCTTGAGGACGCCGGGTCTGGTCAGTCGACGACTCTGGTATGACGTAATGGTTTTTGGGGCCTTTCAAAGTAAAGAAGCATAACTTCGTAACTTCTACACATTTTTCACTTCTGATTTCTTTATCTTTTGCTTTAAAAGGCAGGCATCAAGGTACATATTTTGAAATACGTAAATTCGGGTTTGTGATTTCTGTATGACGGCTCTATATGTGCCTCAGCATTATTTTGGTCTTCAGCAGCTGATCTAACAAATGTGTCCGAGACGTCTGCAAAGAGTTAACAGACAGGAAAAGAAACTACAGAGTTGTACGGAACGCCACGCAGTGTTCATAAAATCAAGAGAAACCATGCTAGCAGGCGATACCATCTGACCTTCATCGAGGCTCATCAACCTAAGATGTTTGGACGAAGACCCCCACAACGCCCTCAAATGATAACCTCATTATGCAGTCGTGAACGCCGTAAAATTCATACCCCAACAAATCAAACGAAAGTCTCATACTATTGAAGAACTTAAGCGGACTATGCTATACACGACTTGGCGTAAGATAAAGCTCCAGACAAAGATAGAATATCCAATTATGATGTGACTACGAGTGGGAAACGTGTGCTGCAACTCAAAAGAGTATACCAACTCTTGTTGTAACGCATTGTCTTAGTTGAATTTTAAGTAAGAGTTGTGCCACACACACACACACACACACACACACACACACACACACACACACACACAC
>NW_004797439.1:827243-836914 GCF_000002075.1 Aplysia californica
TGTGTGTGTGTGTGTGTGTGTGTGTGTGCGTGTGTGTGCGTGTGTGTGTTTGTGCTCGTGATGAAACATCAAACAAATGAGCCAGAGTCTGGACAACAAAGACCATCAATCTTACCACCTCATCATTCTGACCTTCTGAGATGATCTAAATTGTGTAGACAGGGGCTTTAAAAAGAGTTCTTAACAAATAACGATGATAACCGTTATTGTTACACAAGAAAGCTGCCGTGGAGCACGGACATGTGGGTTGAGAGAATGCCAAGGACGTCACCAAACACCTGAAATTGTGGGGGAAAAAATATATGTTTCTGTTTGTTTGCTTCGGGAGATTTTTCAGATAATGGGATGGAGGAAAGAGGGCGATTTTTAAAATGTTATCTTTTAGACGTCTTTTTGTTAAATGATATGGGTACGCAATGTCTTCCCTGTCTCTTCTTTCGTTTATGCTATGCGCTGGTGTCAGCGACCGCTGTTCCAAAATCACAGTTGGACATAAATTTTGAAACATAATCCATGTTATGCAACATGCGTTTTTCTTGTTGGAGGTGGTATCAGTTGTAGGTTCTACTCTGTTTCTTTCCCTCTCGTGTGTCTGTCTGTGTGGGTTTTAGTGTGTGTGTGTGGGGGGGGGTTATGTGTGTGTGTTTGTGTGTTTGTGTGTGTGTGTGTGTGTGTGTGTGTGTGTGTGTGTGTGTGTGTGTGTGTGTGTGTGTGTGTGTGTGTGGTGAAACGCCAAATTAATGTGCCAGTGATAAGTCCTGCTTCTTGTACCCCCTTGTTGTTTCTGTCTTCCGTTTTTCCCAACACTAGATTGACAGTCATTCTCTTTCCTCAAACAAACAGACAAACAAACAAACCAACAACAAACAAACTCACTACTTTCTATTCTATTACGTCATGACGCTATGCGACAGTTTTTAAGATATTATGCTGTCTTGCTTCTGTTTTTAAAAAAAAATAGCTTATCTAGAACAGAAGTCGAGATATTTGCAATTGAAGGAGGTGGGGTTTTCCTGGTGTCGCAATATGTGAACGTCTATCTCCATCTGACTTTCGGTTCCACTTTTTGTACTTTTCTTCCAGCCCCCCACCCCCCTCCCCCACACCCACCCATTTACTCTCTTGGTCTCAGTCTCTCTATCTCTCTATCTTCCCCCTCTCTCTCTCTCTTTTTCTCTCTCTGTCCATCTCTCTCTCTGTCTCTGCCTCTCTCTCTCTCTCTCTCTCTCTCTCTCTCTCTCTCTCTCTCTCTCTCTCTCTCTCTCTCTCTCTCTCTGTGTCTCTTTCTGTTCACTCTGTCTCCTTCTCCCTCCCCTCTCTCTCTCTCTCTCTCTCTCTTTCTCTCTCTCTCTCTCTCTCTCTCTCTCTCTCTCTCTCTCTCTCTCTCTCTAGCCAATATCTTTTATTTCGGTGGTTTCGGTTTCTTTATTTCCAAGAGTGCGGTGTCCTGTCTACCAACTCGACAAACAAGAGATATATTTTGAAAGCGTCTGTGGTTCACAATTTGGCTGTTGGCCTTTGGGCGTAAAAAAGTGTTGAATAATGTATTCCCATCTATAAGAGACGCGGATTCTATCGAGGGTTGAGGTCTTTTTGTTTGAGCAAAACACCTCCCACAGAGAGTAAAGATGGTCCTGGCGGAGAGGTCGAAGTAGCCCTTCTTCTTATTGCCTATAATTTCTTCAGTAAACCCTATCCGTACGCCCTGGGATCATTTTGTACCCCAGGGGTTGTATTCTTCACGTTTTAGAATACTTCTAGTACGAAGATCTCTTTGAAACGTTCAGTATTTCTCAAAAATCATTTTGACAGACTGCTATGCAAAGTGTACTTTCGGATTAACGAGTAAATGTCCTTTTTGAAAAGTGTTTTCCACGTCGTACGGATACGATAGTAAAATACGACTTACGGATAGGGTTAACAGAGTAAAGAAGCGAATATAGTTCTTATGCCGTGTCTTTAAACATTTAGACCGTGCACTTTTGGTCTCATACACCATTTTTGTAGGGATCCTGGCAATTTGGAATATATCCTGGCAAAGTCCAAAAGTTGAATGACCATTTAGATAATGAAAACAGAATTTTAAAATATCAAAAGGGACAAAGATGGCAGACTATCAAAGTTCACCCAAAAGCGCGCGTCTCTAGGTGCAAAGCTGGTCCAAAACCTGCGTCCTGAATGAGTTAACGTAGTTCTGGTTCTCTATGGAACGAACCATTTGACAAAATTTCGAGTCAAAATATGTAAAGCAAGAGGAAAAAGGTGGAATTCGCACTCGACTATAGGGAGATTAGGGTTTTGTCCGTCGTTTAAGTGTCTATATGGTACACACGATTATCATGAACGTTTTACACTAAGCAAAGTGCCGTGGACATGACAGTGAGCAACCTAGGATGTTAGATCCAAGTACAAGGGAATCTCGTGGTCTAAAGGTTAAGGTGTTCGCCTCTCATTCAATAGGTTGTGGGTTCGAATCCAGAGGGGACGGAAACGTTTCTTTTCTAAAATGTTCTCTTTTCAAATTCTTTCCTGCTCTCTAACAGAGTGTTCTGTTGATTGCTTTCGTCTGCACTTTCTACTCCCATCCTGACTCTTTCTGCAACCATTCTACTGCTGCTCCTTGGCTCCTTCCTACTGTTTTCTTTCTGCCACAACCTGATCTTTTGGTGGGATAGATTTACACCTCGCCTTCTCGGACAAGGGCGAAAATTCTTCGAGTTCCCATGTGCAAGTTGAGCACATTAAAGATTCCTTGCCGGTCCAAAATCGATAAGAGTAGGCTTTGGTCACCACCCGAGCAAAATTCAAAATTTACTACCGACTGAAAATGTTAAATAATAATATGTCCCATGCGCTCATATTACATTATGTAGTTGCGAGCGCCGTAAGACACTTACCTAAAAAACCCCCCAAAAAACGATCCAAGTACTCCAGTTCTGTGGCTATGCTTAGGTCCTGTTGCTTGACTAGAGCACATTTATTGAGAACACACCACCCACGCAGCTCAGAGTAGATGTTGTTTCGTGTTTAAGTCTCTGCGTTTTTCACACTGTCTGCAGTTTTGATCATTTTGGAAGCGGGCTTCGACCAGGGATCCCCCAGGCTGAGAGGAATACAAAGTCCAAGCAGAAAGACAGAGATACTCTATAAAATTATTTATTAATACTCGGAAATGGAGCCAAGATCTTTTACGTGCTACAGTACCCTACGCCACAGTCGACGATATTTTTCTCTAGAATTATTTCTGTATTTGATTAACTTAGAAAGGCGGCCGATAAGAAATGCGGTTATTTTGAAAGAGAAATAGCACTTAATCCCTACCCAGAAGACAGACATGATATATCATCCAGACTTGGGAGGGATAGCGAGACTGAATGACGTCACTCAGTATTAGGCTAATTACGTTTCCTTGACAAGTCCCACCATCACGAGATTGCCTCTCCCCGCCCCGCTGCCTCCTCGTAATGCTATTGTGTTTCCGTATCTGTCCCTGGTCATTACATCCCTGACCATATGTCGAAATGACCCTTGACAGAAAGGTGGGTGTTATCAAATGAACCAACCCCGTCCACACACTAGAAGGAGGGCAGTGCAATCACTTTGAGGAAAGGAAAGCTTGCTTGAAAGATTGTGCTTTAGTTGCGATATTATTGAATGGACATAGAGGAAAATAGCTGTTTACATTTTCCCAAAAATTGCCTTTGTCCGTGTATCAACAAATGTTCTCTCTAAAAATAAAACTTGCCATGTATAAAATTTATAAATTTTTTAAATGCTTTTTTATTTGGTTGATTTTTGGAACCCTTCCCCTCTATGGTTCGAGTGATTATATCATTAGGCCTACCGTGCCGTCTACAGGTAATGAAACCCTCCAGTAATGATATGTGGCACACGAACGTCAGCCCCATTGGATCCATGTGCAATACCTTCATTGATGTATTTTCAACTTCTCCTTCCTTCTCACTCCTTTAAACATTTTCTTCTAACATTGACCTAATCAAGTTCCAAATAATGAGCACTTTGTAGACCGTGCGGTGAGACCCGAACGGAGGGAAACAGGGTACCTAGTGGTTGATGTGAGATTAGTCTGGGGACTGTCCCTCGCCAACACACCTCAGTGGTTTCGGTTGCCTAGTGGTTAGGCAACCGGACTCGTAATCGTGATATTGTGAGTTCAGGGGTTCGAGCCTCAGTTCGGTCCGACGTTGTGTCCTTGGGAAAGGCACTTTCAACGAATTTCCCATTTGGCTAAGTCCTTTCGGAGATGGATGTTAAACTTGGAAGTAACCTACTTGTGTTGATAGGGACGTTAAACCTCACACCTCTCTCGCCCATGCTTTCCTTTTTAGACCGGAGGGTGACAAGGCCCATGCCACTCAATCTGTTGACAGCTGAATCGACTAGAGTCTGTCCCAGGGGCAATCTTGACGATATGATTTTTTCCACCCTCTGAAAGACTATAACTCATGGGTAGCTCATCATCATCATCGGTGCCTTGCCGACTGTCGTGGGCGATCATGGACTTCCACTTCACTCTGTCTTGCCTTGCAACAATGGTGTCTGTTGTTCTTGCTGCTCCTAGCCATGTTGTTATCTTGTCCAGTATCGTTTCCCTCTGTCTGCCTCTGCCTCTCTATCCATCAAATTTGTTTGTTGTTACAATATTCTCCAATGCTTCTTTCCGCATTGTGTGTCCGAAGAAATTTGCCTGTCGCTTTCGTATATTCGTAATAAGCATTCTTCTGCAATTGAAACATACACAATCGACTTGTCACCAGCACCCAATGTTATAAAAGTGTCTGGGCTTCCGGAGATGGGTGCAATCACTTGGCGAGCAAACTCATGAAAACGTTGGGTTTTTCCTAGGAGTGACTATGTTATTTTATCGAAATTACGTATTGGACAAACCCCCCCTGCCACACAATTCCCTCCTTCTGGGAACTGAAAAACCTTTTTGTGTCGGATGCAATGCTGACCTAAATAGCCAGAGGACCCGAAGAAAAAATATTTATTAATGCAATAATTTGAAGAATTAATGTGTTCTCTATGGTTAATGCGGACAGAATTTTCGATTTGATAAAGTCGCTCTAAATACTGTTATTGTGGAAATGTGAATTTATGACTTTTACTTCTTCATCTTTACAGTAAGCATCGAACTCTCGAACCATTCAAACTTGGAAAAGTAAAAACAAGTCACGCTGTAAAAAATCGCGAACACAATCAACGTAGGTTCCACATGCGTATTTAAATTTGACCTAATACAGCTGTGAAGGCCGTAAAAATCTCACAAAAACCAAAAAAAACAAGGTTTTGTTTGGGGCTTTAACATTATTTTATTTTATCTATCAATTTTTTTTTTACTTTTTGAGAGGGGGGGGGGGCGGGGGTGGTGGGGGATGCGGAGTGTTGAAAATTCCGAGCAGTGGAAAAATCGTCTCAGAAATGCTGATTCAGTGATTGACGTTAGAATAACAATTATCGTTCAACATTTTTTTTATAGAGTATATTCGAATCGCAGGAAACTCAAAGCTTCAATTTAAAAAAAGTAACATAAAGATTGAAATAATGTTCGCAGGAAACACGAAACTTCTGTTTAAAAAGGAATAGGCATTAAATTAATGCTAGCATTTTGAAAAGGATGATTCCATTCACAGAGGCGGTTTCGGCGTATTAAAGAAAAGGGAGTGGGATTTTATTGAGAATTCTTTCAAAGATACACTCGATTATTCAGGGGGAGGATAGAGAGAATGAATAAATGATGTCGGTAACAAAGATTGGGAAAGTTGTCGATGAAAACATTAAGTTTGCGTCTCCAGTTGTAAATAAAGGAGATGGAAATTAGAGAGAAACAGAGAGAGACAGAGACAGAGACACGGAGAGAGAGAAGGAGAGAGAGAGAGAGAAGGAGAGAGAGAGAGACAGAGAGAGAGAGATAGTGAGAGGGGCGAACAGTAAGAGAGAGAGAACGAGAAAGAAAGAGAGAAAGACGAATAGTGTGTGTGTGTGTGTGTGTGTGAGAGAGAGAGAGAGAGAGAGAGAGAGAGAGAGAGAGAGAGAGAGAGAGAGGGGGGAGAGTGTGTGAGAGAGAGAGAGAGAGAGAGAGAGAGAGAGAAGGAAATATATATTCTTTCTGTCTTTTTTTTAAATTTGGGGGTTGAGAAGTATTATGAGTGATTTGTCTGTGTGCGATAGAATTACCGTCTTTTGTGGTTGTTGTTTTTTTAAGGTGTTTTATTAATGTGGTTTTCTTTGGGTTTTTTAAATTTAGTTTTCTTTTGAAAAGAGATCGCTCTAAATACATCCAATATAATCTTGAGTACCCTCAACAGATAGTTCTCGAACAATGGGCATTAGGAGATGTATTCTGCTAACTCATTTAGGTGGACGGGTGTCCTTGTGCGGCATTTATCTTGACCACGAACAGACAGAAGGTTGTCTGATCTGTCTGTCTGTCTCCAACTTCACATTATATCATATCTCCCTTTTTGTCCGTGTATCTAATCTCTCTCTCTCTCTCTCTCTCTCTCTCTCTCTCCCTTTTTCTCGTTTTCTCTCTCTCTCTCTCTCTCTCTCTCTCTCTCTCTCTCTCTCTCTCTCTCTCTCTCTCTCTCTCTCTCTCTCTCTCTCTCTCTGACTCTCACTCTTTCCATCAATATATCTGTCTTCCTTTCTATGTATTGCTCTATCTTTCTCTCTGTGTATGTCGCTCATTCTCTCTCTCTCTCTCTCTCAATCTGTTTCGCTCTGTCGTTTCTTTTGATCTTTTGTTAGTTTTTTTTTCCTTCCTCTAAATGATCGTTTTCTGTTCCTTTGTATTTCTTTGAGCTTTCATTTTACACAACAGAAAAAAATAAATCTGCATTGTTTATTAATGGAATAGCTTTTGCAAGCAAGAAGAACTACTTGGAACTTCTTACACTTTTTTTTATTCAAGTTTACAGAAGGAAACGTTATCCCTCATTTGGGTGGCGTCGGTGGCCTAGTGGTTAGGCTAGCGGACTCATAATCGTGAGATTGCAAGTTCAGGGGTTCGAGTCTTAACTCTGTCGGACGTTGTGTCGTTGGGAAAGGCATTTTTAAACGAATTTCCCACTTGGCTCGGTCTTTTCGGAGACGGATGTTAACCCCGGAGGTCCTGCCTCTTAATTAAATAACCTAATAGTGTTGATTGGGGCGTTAAACCTATACCATTACCATTACCATTACCATTACCTCATTTGGAACTTACTAGACCTGGAAGTCTTCCCCCCTCCCCCCAGGGCTGTGCCACTGACTGAAGTGTCTTTAGGCCGTTCCCAAAGGGGGACATTAACATGTTCTTATGCACTGTAGAATTGTAAATGGGCTGATTTATCAATGTCATGCTCATGCTGTGCACGAACAACATGGGGGGTACTGCTGCTTTTTCTTTCTTCGTCCTTACTATCGTCATTTTCCCTCTACTTCTTTTGTATGTTTGTCACTCTCTTGTGAACTGTTATTTCGGGGGTGCCTTGATCGTCGAAGCAGACTTTATACTGTTGAGGCTAGAGAGGTGAGCAGAGTACGTCTGATTCCCCGTTGGGACTTCTCTGTTGACATCCACCCCTTGGCGCTCATACGACCTTATGCAGTTGCAAGCGCCGTAAAACCTTACTAAAACTAGAATCTAAGACCTGGCAGGCACATCCAGGGTCTCCCTTCTTCTAGTGGTCAAATTGGGATTGCCCTGCACTGTGCACAAAAGCCATATTTAAGTTTTCAAAAGAATGAGGAAAAACAAGGGTGGGGGGATAGTTTATTTTACCATCACAGTCTGCCTTGACATGCCTGTAACTGCTGAAGAGTTTCGCTTGCTCTGAAACTAAAGTAAAACAGTTTGGGTTTTACCTTAACCCCCAAACACTCATGATTCTTCTCCCCTTAAATTATTAGTGGACATCTTATTTCTGCGTTATTTGCACGGCTTGGTTTTACTTCAATTTCAGCTTGGGAAGACATGTGCATATAACATTCTTTCAAGAATTCCTTCACGTCGTAGTTTCCAAAAATACCATAGATTTACCTTCCTAGACTGCACATTATAACACTCTAGCTATAACACCACAACGACCGCCGGGTTCCCTATTTAATAATAATAATAGATAGCATTTGTATAGCGCAAACCCCCGCTCAACAGCAGGCTCTATGCACTTTACACTATATTATTACCCCAGCAGACCATAGAACACTCCGAAACATTCTCAGCTTCCCGGGAAGCATACAGTGCAAGCAGCTGATTAAGCGCTCAAACACTAACATACTGACAAGATCTTTCGCTGTCTATAGCCGGGTACCCATTCCCACTTGGGTGAAGTGAGGAAAATTCGTGTAAAGTGCCTTTCCCAAGGACACAACGTCGGGTCCCTGACGGGATTCGAACCCACGACCTTACAGTTGCGAGTCCGAGAGCCTAACCACTAGGCCACCGACGCCACGATTTTTTAATTTCACACGTATAACAAGCAGAGTAGGGAGTCTTAAAATCTGCAATGAAATTAGGAAAAACGATAACTTTCTATTGATACGTCTGCTATACTGATTTTGTTGACATGTCTTACGAAATGAATACTGCGCTTATTTTTCCCGGAAATAGATTGGATTTTTGTGCATGCATGTTAGCAAACATTAGATCTATAAATTTGTCTGTTGAATTTTTCATAAACGAATTAGAAAATTTTTCATTAATTTTTTTTCCTGAGGTCATATTGAAGTTTGCAAAAAATCCGTGAAAATCCACACTCCAGACATTACCAACAAAAATCTATTCAAAAAATGTAATAAACAATATTTTGGTGTTACATCTTATCTTCGTTCTGTGAAAATGTCATGAAGATTGGATGGAAAATGATGGAGTTATTAAAAAATAGTGTATAGAAAAACCGCGTTTTGAGAAAAGGGGCAACAAAAAAAAACAACTGACTTTATGAAGAAATGGTGGTGACAAACATGCCCGGTATGGGAAGAAATAAGACTTTAGGCTTTCTTGTGCGTTGAAATAGTTGTAAGAGAGGCTGAAGAAGCTAAAAATGCCTACAACGATTTGTGAGGCAGCGTGATGGAATCAGGCTCTCGTCAAAATAATCAAAGTGAAGAAACTTGCATTTTTCTGCAAGTTTGTGAATTTTTATCAAATTTTTGTTTTTTGGCTCAACACCTTTCATGCCTATTAAAGAACTCATTTCAGTGTGGATTTTTCTGAAAAGCGTTGATTAAAGGCACAAAAATGTAAATTTTCAGTTACCACGATAAGGAGATAACTAATTTTTGAAGGGCATTTTCTCACTAATTTAACATCTGAAAACAGGTGACCCCCACCTCCTTCTTTGGCAAATATCTCGACTTGAATTCAAGATAAATGGATATTAGTTTCATCAAAATAAAGACAAGTGAACAAGCTTTAAGATGACATCAATAACTCTACTTGCCCAAAAATTGACGAGGGCCTGATTCCACCACGCTGCCTCACATTTTGAGCCGAATTTAGACTTTTGGGGTTTTCCTCCCCCTCCCTTAAACAATAAAGGTGCCATGGGGCCTGCCTCGCCACGGGTGGTGACATTGATTATAAAGCGTGAAACACTGGTCTTGCTATAATCGAGAGCGCCCGGGAGATCCCCCCCGCCACCTCTCTCTCTCTCTCTCTCTCCCTC
>NW_004797439.1:838466-844236 GCF_000002075.1 Aplysia californica
ACGGAGGGAGGGAAGAAGGGAGGGAGGGGGAGGGAGAGAGGGAAGGAGGGAGAGGGAGAGAGAGATCACGAGAGAGATCACGAGAAAGATCGTGCGAGAGAAAGAGAAAAAGACAAAAAGAGAAACAACCCCCCCCCCACACACTCAAAAAAACCCACCAAAAAAACCAAACAACCCAGAAGGAAAGAGAACGACAGACAAGTGAAAACGCGGCGCGGGTAGGTGTCGCCTGTCACAAGACAGGGCCGCTGACACGACAGGACAACACTCTATTCATAATACAGCACGGCACACTGTATGAGACAGAGGAGAACAATGTAGTCCTGGACTGCAGGGGGGGGGAGAAGAAACAAAACAAAAGGAGGAGGAGGCGGAGGAGGAGGAGGAAGAGGACGAGGAGGAGAAGGGGGCAATACCGTCCTTGGAGAAGGAGACTCTTAAGCCTTTAAGTAACGCCTTGAAGAGAGAGAGAGAGAGAGAGAGAGAGAGAGAGAGAGAGAGAGAAAGAGAGAGAGAGAAGGAGAGAAAGGCGGTTATAGAGTTGGAGTTGGTGGAGGGGGGGGAGTAGTAGAGAAAGAGAAGTTGTTGAGTAGTGAGCAAAAGAGAGACAGAGAGAGAGAGAGATAGAGAGAGAACCAAAGACGCAAACAGAGATAAAGAGAAATGATGCACGAATGAAAAAGAAATAAAAGAAGAAAAACAACAGGCGGGTTGAAAACTTTGCAGGAACAGAAATGATTAATACCTTGTTTGTATATCATCTCATAATTTCGTTTTTAAACCGGACAAATTGCACTTTTTCTGTGGTATTTCTTTTCAGATGAGCGGAAAAAACATGCATAATGTTACGATAATTAGGAAGGTCTGACTCGCAATAAATTCAAGCTCAGCAGAGAACTGATGGATTTTTCTATTGACACTATCTAGGAGGAAATCTATGCACTTCTTTTCCATAACCAGCAAGCAGCTGTTGGCTGTTTTGAGAGTAATTTTTTGTATTTTGTACTTTGTGTATGCCTGTGGACGTAGGAATGTAAACGTGTTTTCTAAAAGGCAGCTAACCTATGCGTATGTTGATAGATAGATAGATAGATAGATAGATAGATAGATAGATAGATAGATAGATAGATAAGTAGATGGACAGATGGATAGATAGATAGATAGATAGATAGATACATAGATAGATAGATAGATAGATAGATAGATAGATAGATAGATAGATAGATAGATAGATAGATAGATAGATAGATAGATAGATAGATAAACCCCGCTCCAAAATTCGGGGGGGGGGGGTTCTTTAAAAAGACCTGCTTGTTAAAGAATTTTGACAAATCACTATCTTTACCAAGGAAATTTTATATGACATGGAAAGATGTTTCCGAATTGTCTTATTGCTGTGTTTGGGTACAAAATTTGCTGAACTTCATAGATCAGTATACAATTCAACTTTCATAATCTGATCTAAATTTGGCAATTTTAAAAAAGTTGTTATGTCTTACTTGTGTAAACCAACAGCAGGTTGAAAGGAACTACAGTAATTGTCTAAAAAGCTGGAATTACGATTAAATGCTGAGGTGTGCGTATGCCGCATAACTTGCCTCAATGCATTTCTGTGTGTAGGTGCGGAATAGGTTTGAAGACCCCTTCGCCACTCATTGTTCCAATAGTGTGAGCATGCGCTGCTTTGGCCTTGCCTGCTGGGGACTGGGGACAGCCAGGGCTGAGAGGGATACAACGACCCTGAAGACGCACGGGGGTATAAGTCAAAGAGAACGTCCCTCAATGAAAACCCTTCTGTTGTGCATGTAGCACCGTTGTTCCTCTGAAGCTCTTCTGTACAAGTAACTAGGAGCAAAGTCAGCTGGTAGTTTTTACTTTCGCTCTCGCACACATATGCATTGCTTTTGGGGTCATACGGCACCTTTGTTTGCTGCAGATCAAACATATAGCCACCAATACTGTAGCAAACCGATTATGTTCATGAAATGTTTAAACTTAATTGCAAAACGTCAAATTATCTGGAAAAACAGGTGGGCATACCTCCAAGATCCCCTCCCCCTGGTTTCTTTTTAGTTCGGCGTTGAAAGGAGGGTGGGAATGGCCCAAAGCGCAGAAAAGTAGACAGAAATTAGGCTTTGAGTAATGTATTTCGAATAAAGATAATTTTGTCGCAAGATATTACCCTAGTAACCAACGAGGACGTAATGTATAACAGAGACTCTAACGCCGCGTGTAAAGAGTGCTGGCCCCTTGACATGCGTAGGCCAATTGGGTCAAATGGGAAACGTTTTGTTGACTTTAAATTATGCTCAGACGAGAATGTTGGATTCATTTGACGAAACAAAAAACATCCCCAGAGGAAAATCGTACTAATGTATTCTGCGTGGGACGCCGGCGAAGAATCCCTAACTACTAAACCACAGCAGAAGCTGGTTGGCTTCAAAGTATAGCGTGTCTGCTTTTGCTTCTTGTCTTTTCTTTTTTTACTATGACCACAAAGAAAAGTGCGGAGGGTTTTTTTCCCTTTCTTATTTAACAATGTTCCAAAATTAAATGTCAAACCATTGCAATAGGTATCAAAATAAACAGGTTAACCAAAATCACAAACTGGAACAGACCACATAAAAACTGTTTTCCCTTTTGGTGCTATCCTTTGTTTGGTTTGGGTTTTTTTTCTTTAATTCCTGTAAGAGATGAGATATTTCAGTCTAAAGTTAACATTTTGAAAGTGTCTCAACGCGACTCACCCCCCCCCCCTTTTCCCTCAAAAACACTCCTGCCCCTGCACCCACTCCCCCTCCCTCCTCCTCTTTATTTAAACAAAAAACCCCGCCCTCTTGGACCTCCCCTCCCCCCCCCCCCCAACCCGTGCCTTGTTATCTCTCAAACACTCATCCCTTTCCTCTTAACAAAACAGGAAGAGAGCACACACTGACGTTTTCAACATTATTATTCTTTCATCTGTCTCTGTTTCTTTGGTGGGTTGTTTTTGTCTTTGTCAAAACCAACAAAAGTCTTGAATACAAAGTCCTCGGCGACATTGCAATCTCCGCTGGCAATTTTTCTGAGTACAGTACGTATTGATTTGCTAGACATTATTACCTTGTCATATCATCACATTGAAATGGCCTGTCTCGTTTCTTTTTCAGTAAACTCAAAAGGATCTGAAGGAAGGAACCAACTCTGAGGATCCGGATACCTTAAAAGAACCAAATCATTATTTATTTCTTGGCTTCTCTGCGCGTCTTCACACACAGAAAAGCACTGAAGACAAAGGACTCCGTGCCCACCTTGATTCACACTTGTACTTGTACTGTGACCTGGCTACATCGCTGAGTGGTTGTTCATTGTTTCCTTCTTCTTCTTGTCTCAAGTAAGACGAAGAGACGACGAACATTTCGCATCATCGCGTTGTCGCCGCACTGTTTGTCAGTTGCGTATGATGACTTGAAAAGCGAAAATCGAGTCGAGGTTAGTTTGTGATTTCACCGATGGAAGAGAAGTGGGCGCTGTTGGGATAAACACTGTTATCCCCCTGGACTCCTGTCTTCCTTCGCTGTCTGTGCAAAAAGAGAGAAAAAAAGTTTGCATTTTTTGCAAAATTAATAACTTATTTTTTTTTACTGGGCGATTTCAGGATGACCCTCCTAGTACGTGCAAGAACAAGTGTTGTTTGTGATGTTTTAATCAAAACGATTAGCTTTCTTTCACCCAGGAAATCTCTGAAACACAGCATTTAAACCCATACTATTGGCTAACCTACGATGTGTATAAATATAGTTGTGTTTTGGAACAAATAATCAATCTTTAGCAGACTCATTATTCACATTCTTTGATCAAGTAAACTGTTATCAACGTAGCGTCTCATTGTATTCCCTCCCAGCAAACCTTGTTGTGACAATTTGCTGTGTTCTTGATTGTGGAACCTTTCCTGTGCTCCTGGTCGGCTTTCTGGGATTGTTCGTCGTTGTACACTAAGCGTTCAGAGATATTATTCATCCCCTCAGTGTCTACACATTTTCAAGAAGAAGATATTGTAGAATATACTTGTTCAATTCTGACGGTGTTTTTGCATTCTTTCAAAAAGAAAATTTATCAGAAAGTTCAATCCTTCAATTTTAGCGAAAAACGTGTCAAGAAATATTGTGTTTCCTTCATAGAGGCTATTTTATAGGCTGTTTTTTTGGCCGGATTATATTATTGAATGGGGTTCAAGTTTCAAGAACATATTGTAAGGTAGAAATTACTTCTGGATAAACAAGTCTCATCTTACAAACACGTCATTGATTTCGACCCTCTTCTAGACATACGTGGCACTTACTTGACCAAACTATGACGACAGTTTCTGATGAAAATGTATTGTGATTTTCAAACCCCAAACTTCATTTTCAAGTGAAAGCTATTTTCTTGGGAAGACAAAGTTGGGGGTTTCTGTGAGAAATTAGTGGTAACGTGCAGAAACCGGAGGATTGATGACCCTCGTCCAAATTCCTGTCAAAGGCAAAAGCGAACACGTCGGCCCACATGCCTCTGTGTTGGGGAGCACCTTTCTTTTTGGAAATTCACTTTTGAATTTGGAAGGACGTAGAGAGGGTTAAAACCTTCAAACCTCGGAGTAGGAAGGTTGCTGAGACCAGACCTGAAGGTGGCGCTTCTCTTGGACAACAAAACCTTGCGTTGTTTTTTTTGTCTGGGATTTCCTCAACGGAAAGCAAGGCTGTTCTGGTCTTGGAAAACGCAAGAACAATTGTGAGTTTATCAGCTGTCGCTCATCATCGAATCACTGCCCACCAAGTTGAATCGATTTTTTTCGATAAGCCGTTGGAGACTTCAGTTAATCTTTACAAGGGTGCATGTGTTTAAAAATAAGTTCTTTTGTTCAATCAGAAACTGAAATGTTCAGTGTCTGACGATTGATTACAACTTTCTCGAATCTCTCACACAACACAATCGAATCTAGAATTGGGAAAACGAAAAGAAGAGGCACTCAAAAGTCTGAGGCAAAAAAACAACAACAACCGACAAGTACCATAAACACTCTCCATCCGCCACTAACTGGATTCATTTTCCTACTGGGAGAGGGAACCTCCAAAAAGTGGATCTACTGGTCGCCTTTATTTAGGATCAACACACACTGCCAACTTGGTCACCTATCAGTGGGGAACTTTTCAAAATGGACGACGACCAAGTGGACTTGACAATGGCCGAGCTGAAAACGGTGAGTTGTCTTTCTTTTTACACTGGCTTCTAACACACCCAACTAGAAATCAGCGAGCACAGAGGGCAGCGCTGTCGTCCGATGACAAAACGCCTTTTTCTTAATCACAGCAGTTTCGAGAAATCACCGAATTTCGGCTTTCTTATAGTATAATATTTCGTTGAGCATTAAGAATAACATTTTCTTCACGGTGTTAGATCAAGCGTTGATGTATAGTGCAAAAGTGGTTACATATAACAAAATAGAAAAATCGTAGATTTCTTGAAACTGCCCTGAGTAAGAAAAAAACGTTTTGACAGCGTACGGCAGAGCACACTATGAGGCTTTGCGAATCAAAGCCCGTAAGCTGCACACATCCACAAGCGGATTAAAAGCTTTTAAATTCTTATAATGTGACAAACTTTTCTTTATTAGAATTGGATTATTATGGCCATATTCGAAGCCACAAATTATCTAAATCCGTACTAATTCTTCTATTTTGCAAGTCCTCTTCTTCTTCTTCTTCTCCTTCTCCTTCTCCTTCTCCTCCTCCTCCTCCTCCTCCTCCTCCTC
>NW_004797439.1:845338-846810 GCF_000002075.1 Aplysia californica
ACATAGAGAGAGAGAGAGGGGGGAGGGTTAAGCGAGTAATTTTAAGGGATAATGATGTTATGGCACATAAAATGACTGGCAGACGGTTTTATTTATATAAATAATAATATTATTTATTAAACAGGGTTATTTTATGAGGACCATATAATTTATGCATGCAAGATTTTGATAGGACGTAATTTAATTCCCATTATTCACCTCAGAGACATGGAAATGCCTAGCTTTTATAGATAGAAAGATAAACAGACAAGCCCTAGTAGCGAGATAAACAGATGCATAGATAAATAGAAAGATAAAAGATAAAGGAAGAACTTTTATCTCGCAGATTCTATTAGCCATGCATGTGAATCATAGTTTTGGTAGATTTCCCTTTACATGTTTTTTTTTGCGAATCAAAATTTAATATGCGACCGTATTATATAATGCAATTTATCGGAGTGGATGGGTTTGTGGATGGTAACTTGATATCTCTGATGTTCACAGTGTAGGTAACTATTAATATAAGTAAAACGCTCGGGAATGAGTCGTTCAACGATGATACCTCATATCAGGCTACTATACTATAAAAAAAATGTTGAGTGAACATACAGGCAGACCAACAAACATAGACACTGACCGACTGATAGACACACAAACGTTGTCAGTATTATACAAGCACAGTTTTACAGAGAGTAGAGATAGGGATTATATATCTCTAGATCAAGATACCAATAAATATGTAGGCCCTATAGATAGTGACAGAAAGAAAGAGGGGAAGACAAACAAGAGAGATTGGGGAGAGGGGGAGAGTATAGGGGAGGGGTGAGAAAGAGGGAGAGACCTTACTTTACTTTTCCGATCCAGCGGCCATCTGGGTCCTAGCAATTCGGCCTGTCGATATAGCAAAGAATTTATAGGTTTTTATCAGCTGTGTTTTGTCGCTGTATAAAGAATTTCCGATATCTGGGGAGGCAAGTAGGTAGGTGCTACGCAGGTCGCTAAGTACAGGGCAGGTAAAGAGATGATGTAATACTGTTTCATCCTGGCAGTCACACAACGGGCAGTCAGGTAGGGTATCCTTGTGGATTCTATTTAGGTACGACTCTAGTTGGTTTTGCTGTGTTGGCAGGCCAAAGATAGTGACTTGCTCTCTTCAACTGAGGGAATTTAGTGCATCTTTTGAGTTGGGAGCAGCCATGTGTACAAATACAGCTCTTCCAGTTTTGCTCAATGCTCATCCACTCACCCAATGCTCCCTGGTGTTCTGTCAATTTTTGAAACCGGCGGACAGCATAATGTATAATCCGTTTACAGTGCACTGTTATTAACTTCTCCAAATCCGTTTTTATCTATCACGATTTCGAAACCCGTCATCAGTTTCCTTTCTTCTTTGTTCCTGTGAAACTATCTATACTACTTTTATTGTTTCGGAAACTTTTCAAGAAGAAGAAGAAGAAGAAGAAGAAGAAGAAGAAGAAGAAGAAGAAGAAGAA
>NW_004797439.1:847772-850781 GCF_000002075.1 Aplysia californica
GAAGAAGAAGAAGAAGAAGGAGAAGAAGAAGAAGGAGGAGGAGGAGGACAAGGAGGAGGAGGAAGAGGAAGAGGAGAAGGAGGAGGAGGACTAGGTGAAGGACACAGAGAAGAAGAAAATACAGCAAAATGCTGACAAAGATGTGCTCAGTAAATGTTAACTGAGAGATGGGTATTGGTTACTTTAATGTAAATTATGTCGATAATAGAACAACAACACAGTCACTAGGGCTTGTTTTCTCCCAAGAAAAGAAAAACCAAAAATGTAATTTTTCAGTTTCCACTGACTATCAAGGCTATATAAATAACCAAACTTTGGCCGCCATTTTCTTACCAGGTCTACCTTTTTAACCAGGCGGTCCAACCCTCTTCAATATCAAATATCTTGACTTATATTCAAGATAGATGGGCATTTTTTTCAGCGATAGCAAGACAAGCTTTAAGATGATGCCAACAACTCCGCATGCCCAAAAATTGACGAGCGCCTGATTCCAGTCGTGACACATATTTTTTATAATCGTGTAATAAAAGGTTAAAGTATACTTAAACCACACATTCTCTGTTTCAAAAACATCTTTTGGACTTGGCACGACTTGTAAATTTCTGCAAGAGAACAGCAACATAACAGCTGTACACAAACAGAACTGAAAGCTTGACCTTGTGACCTAGTTACTGATCAAAGTAGAACGCCAAAGGGAGTAACTATATTACTGGACTGTAATCGTCGCTCACTCGTACACTGACCACAAAACCCGTTATCTTAATCTATTAACCCTATACTTCGCGTTTTACTATTGTATCCATACGACATGGGGAACTCTGTGCCACAACTTTCCAAAGACGAAATTTACTCGTTCATCCGATACGTACGCTTTGTATAGTAGTCTGCCAAAGTGAGTTTTTGAGAAATACTGAAAATTTCAAAGAGATCTTCGTACTAGAAGTATTCTAAAATGTGAAGAATACAACCCCGGGGCTACAAAATGATCCTCAGGGCGTACGGATAGGGTTAAGGCTTTCAGAATATTCGCTGTGGAATACCATGTAACCAATCGCGTTATTTCTCGTATTTTCGAAATTAGTCCAGGGAAATGTTTGCGTTTGTTTGTGCGTTTCTTTGTCTCTGTCCAGGTCTGTTGTACTGTCTTTGTCTTTGTTCTCCCCCACCCCCCCCCCATACCTCCCTGTCTTTCTCCCTCAGCCCCTCCCCTGTCTCTCTCTCTCTCTCTCTCCTCTCTCTCTCTCTCTCTCTCTCTCTCTCTCTCTCTCTCTCTCTCTCTCTCTTCACCCAGTATTTCTCTTAATCTCTCTAACTCTCAATCTCTCTATCTATCTATCTATCTATCTATCTATCTATCTATCTATCTATCTATCTATCTATCTATCTATCTATCTATCTATCTATCTATCTATCTATCTATCTGTATGTTTAAGTTGTCAAAGAGCACCACAGGTATGTCCCTCCTTTTTTTTAAAACTCTTGTGTATCTCTCTTGTCTGCTCCCAGCACATAACGGCCGTTGTCAATTCCATGTGCCGCTAAAGTGAATTTGAAGTCAGTAAGGTCTAAAGGGGCGGCTATTTAAATACTATTAAGAGGGTGTGGTGGCGGAGTGGGTAGTGCGCTCGTCTCCAAAGCAGAAAGTCCGGGTTCGAGCCTCGGTTCGGACACGAAATATTTTCGCCCCCTCCTACCCACCCAGCAGTAATGGGTAACAGACTTCGAATTGGGGAAGTTAAGGCGGGGTAAAAATGAATTGGCCACCCTACCACAATACGCCAAAGACACAGGAAGTTGTCTCACTAACAAGGCATTCCTAAATGTCCGGATCGGAAGCGTGAGAAACTTTGCTTAATATCTATCAAAGACGCTACACACCTAGCACAGGACTGAAATTTGCACATCACCTCAACATCCTAAGGATACCAGAGGAAGGAAAAAGTAAAAGTAAGTAAGGAAGAAATTGTGTTCTTAACTTATAATGCGGTATGGACTTTTGGCAAGCTGATATGGTCACAGTGTCAGGCCACTGGCGATGTCGGATAAAATAATGTGAATTAGATCAACCGGTTTCATATAGAATGGAAAACTGGTTTCTGTAGGAAGGTACAAAATTCCGTGTCTGGGAAATAAAAATCATTGATTTTACAGAACAGGTAAGCTTATTTGGTCGCTATTAGGGACAAGCGGATCATCCCAAATTAAAAGGCGTTTACAGAAATCTATACTGACACCAAAAGTGGACATTGCCCTACCTATAGGAGAAGTTTGGTTTCATTGGTGCGTATATTTGTTTCGTTATAGAGAAAAATCTCCTTGCCTTTTAAAGAAACTGAACAAGAGTCTAAAACCTTCCCCTTCGATTTTCTCAGCAAACAGCATTTTTCGGGATAGCCCCCTTCTGCTTAAAAGCGATCATTTACGGAACAACATAAGAACATGGACTGGACTGGATATGGGAAGATGTGCCTCGGCAGTTGCTCGCGATCGTGAAAGATGGTGGGTCATTACACGTCAACCTCTGAGTCAGAGAAGAGACCTCCACATATCGAGGTTTCCAGGTTGTAGCTTAAAAAACAATTCGACTAATGAACACCATTAAATGCGAAACCTCCGAACGCGGTCAACTGAATAATGAAAGAAAGCACTCGGTGGTGTTGATGTGAAAATATATTTCACTTTTGCCAGATTTATCCCAATAGTCACCCGCGGACGGGAAATCAGTACGAAAACTACGCATTGTAGGAAGTACTTGCCCAACTGAGACCTATTTTACGTGGTTTAGAAAATTAGATTTCAGTGCGTGACCGAGAAGAGTTTAACTGAGGTGTGATTGTAAAATGTATGTTATGGGGATAAGTGAATTGAGGGAGCGTGTGTACGTGAATTGGTGAGTGTGTGTGCCTTTGGGGGGGGGGGAGTGTCGTCATTTTATTGCTTGATATTAGAATGCGTTATATAGTACAGTCGAGTAGGCTACATGTATGGATGAGTTTAAGTCGTCTGAAT
>NW_004797439.1:850881-855178 GCF_000002075.1 Aplysia californica
GTTTTTGGGTGGGTAGTTGGTTTGGTTTAATTTTTGTTGCTGCTGTTGTTGTTTTGTTTGTTGTTGTTGTTGTTTGTTGGGTTTTTTCTTTGGAGGGATGGGGTGTTGTTTTTATTCACGTGTGGGTTATTTACTTCCCGATCGATAAAATGTAAATCATTGAAGAGGTAGGCTTAAAGCGTTCTATACCAGGTGCTACAAAGCAGGACATCACAAACAGTAGTTATAAAAGTTAGCCGGAACCATTCTCCCCTGAACATACATGTCAAAAGCAAACAACTAAAGCAGGTCAAGGACTTTAAATGTTTTGGCAACACTTTTTTTTCTGAAAACGGGTCCACAGACAGAGAAATAAGAATACGATCTCAAAAAGCCATTACCGTCACCATTCAGCTCGTACCCCTTCTATCTCATCCCAATATCTCCATGGATAGAAAAAGACATCTTATCACTTCCATATTTATACCAACTTGAAAGCTACCAGTGCCAGAACTGGATATTACATAAAAGCAATGAAAGCAAAATTATTACGTATTATGAGATGAAATGTCTCCGCAAAACCTTTAACATCACAAGAGGAGACATGCAGAGGAATTTAGAAGGAATAAATAATACCAACTATTTGCACGGACTCTTGTTTGCATTTCATAAAAATACAGGATAAATTAATGGTCTGACCACCTGTTATGAATTTCACAAAGCCAACCAGCCTCGAGAGCCAAAACACCCAGTACTCATTCTATAAAAGAAGAGGTAGGCCACGCTAAAGGTGGATTATGGGAGTCAAGGAAATCCTGAGAAAGCATAACATCCCAATTGAAAGAGCTGCTCAGTTACCCTTCCATAGAAAACAGCATCTGAACTCGACGCTTAACGACAACAGTGGAGGATACAGAAGTAATCGTTAAAAAGTATCAAGCAGAACAGTGCATTCGTTCTTGCACCCGGTAGGGGGGGGGGTAGAGATGGGAGAAGGCAGGAATAGAAAATAAGGTGGGTTGTGGGGTTGCCCACTGAGGTCCACCCTTATCATTCCCCCTCCCATACACCCTCGCACACACACACACACCCTTGCACACACACACACACACGCACATTCACAAACATACACACATACAGTTTACGGTTTCAGTTATATATAATTTGTGAGCTGACGTGATATCTGAGAGCAGTAGAACCAAACCGTACAAAGCCATTCCATTTTTTGGGTGATGTAAATGTCGATCGACTCTCCTTCCCCATTCTTGAATTCAGAGACAACTTACAGGCGTCATTTGCTCTTGACGTCATGGCAACCCATATGTGGACTTAGCCCTCACTGATACGCCTCTCGGGGGGGGGGGCAGAGATAGAATACAATATAATTAAAGGTTGATCAAACCTAACTCTTTAAGGACGAAGCGGACACAGGGAGCACGAGGCAGGGGTAGGCCAACGGAAACTTTGATGAGATGTGTGGAAAGGGGCATGAGAGATGCAGCTCACTTGGACGAACTGGGAAGGATGGCCTAAGACAGAGATAAATGGAAGGAGTTTGTATGTGGCCTATACCCTGCCACGGGTGAAAAGTCATTGATGATGATGATAAACACACGTGTCAGACTAGCTAGTAACAGACCAAAGGCAACGCTGTGGCCTATTTCAAACCATGGTACACAAACCAAATACGTGAATTTACATATTTCATAGCATGCAAGTATTTTTGCCTGCTTTATTACAGTTTCAGACAACAAAAAAAAAGCAGAACAGAAAATTCTGCACGAATGGCGAAGTTATGCCTCTCTAGTTTTAAAGTACTCCAAAGCAGTTTGTTGCTGTCGGGTGCTCTGGTGTGGTTTGCTTCTTCTTTCCTATCAAACATCTATCGTCCTTATCTCCTCTTCTTCTTTTTTATGTTTGTTACTCTCTTGTAACACCTCTTATCTTCAGGCACACATTTGACCTTATGCAGTTGCGAGCGCCGTAAAACGGCTGCTAAAACTAAACTTAGCTCCAAAACAGCACGCCTTCAGTGCGTTAATCTTAAACCTGTGAGGCAGCGTGGTGGAATCAGGCTCTCGTCAATTTTTGGTCATATTGAGTTATTGGTATCATCTAAAGCTTGTTCATTTGTCTTGTTTTCAATGAAAAAAATTACCCATCCATCTTCAATAGAAGTGGAGATATTTTGGATTGAAGGAGGTGGGGGTCACCTGATTTAAGAGGTAAAATTACAGAGAAAATGGCCTCCAAAGCTTCGTAAATTCCAAAGCCGGAGAGTCCATGGAAACTATAAATTTATGTTTTTGTGCCTTTAATCAACGTTTTCAGTGAAATTCTCAATGGAATGTGTTTGTAAATGGACACAAAAGGTGTTGAGCCAAAAAAAGAATCGATAAAAATTGCTAAGCAGGGAGAAAACTGCTGTTTTCTTCGATTTCATTATTTTGACGAGAGCCTGATTCCCCCACGCTGCCTCACCTATATTCACGCATGACTTCAACTCACGTCTCCAGCTTGTGGCGACAATGAGTCCGACCGTAACACCACAACCCGACTGATGTGACATTTTGATCCTTATTTATTCAATTTTTCTTTTATGCGTTGATTGATTTCGTCATCCAGAGACAGGTTCGTCCTGTTTTTCACCCCGTCATGACTGGTTGATGAAGTCGAAATTATGATAACACACATGATGCGCACAGCAGATGTTGGGGGGACGCCGTCCGGACATTGACCTAAAGGTCGAGGGCAGGAATAGAACATTAGTAAGGAGGGTGCTCTGAATGTTGGGTTGTTGTTGTTTTTGTTTTTTTGTTTTTTTGTTGGGTTGTTTTGTTTTGTTTTGTTTTTTTTGTTTTTTTTGGGGGGGTGTTGTTGCTTTTGTAAGTGTTTTATGGCGCTCGCAACTTCACTATTGCATATGGGCGCGCGGGGCACATTAAACATTTTCATTTGGTAGGAAATTTTGAATTTTTGCCCGGGTGGCGGCTGAGGCCTACTCTTAGCGATTTTAGACCACAAAGGGATCTTTAAGGTGTGCAACTTGCACGCGGGACCTCCGAGATTTTTCGCCATTGTCAGAGAAGGCTAGGTGTAGATCTTTCCTACCAGAGGATCAGGGGTGTGGCTGAAAGACAGCAGTAAGAAGCAGTAGTAAGAAGGAGCCAAGGAGTAGCAGTAAAAAGACTGCAGAAAGAGTCATGAGCCCAAAGGAGGGGGCGAAGGAGGTGAGGGGGTGGGTGCAGAAAGTGGAGACGAAAGCAGACGACGGAACATTGCTAGAGAGCAGGAAAGGAGTTGAAAGGAGACAATTTTAGGAAAGAAAAGTTTTCGGTCGCTACCCGGACTCCAACCCGGAACCTTTAAATGAGAGGAGAACTCCTTAACCTCTAAGCCACGAGAGCCCCCTCTGAATGTGTTTATTTGGCTGGAAACTTCTTCTTATTACAGAAAATTGGGCATTTTTACTCATATTTAATTAACCTTTTTTTAACGCTTTGATTAATGGCGTCATCCAAAAAGTCCCCCCCCCCCCTTTCCCGCATACACACACTATTCGGGAGTTCATTGCCCTGGTAATTGCTTCCGGGCTGCCCAATCTCCTTCTGTCTCCTTAATAATTAACTCAAGGGGTGGGTGGGGGTTGGGGGGTTACTTTTTATTATGACCGAAAATGGAAGGTTAAAGAACTGTTTTATTGTGTATGTTGATATAGTGTTGGCACGTTCTTTGCCCTCATTTAGAAAGCGCGCTTCGACCGTGCATGTCAGGGTCGACCTGGACTGCGTGGTACCGGAGACAAAAAAGTCATCTCCGGCGGTACACGGTACACAAAGTCCCCAGCAGAAACACCACGAGATACTCCCTGCATGGGGACTGAAGTCAGCCCCCCCCCTCCCCCCCCCCCCCCCCCCCCCCCCCCCCCCCCCTGTTTGCAAACACGAAGTGCCTAACCACTTTAACCACTTTAACCACTTTAACCACTTTACCACGGACGCTTCTCAGGGCTTCTGTGTATGTTGTTTATATACAACAAGGCAATGATAGATCATCTCAGTTAATAGTGGTTGAAAGAAAATGCCAATTGTTTAAATATTTTATTCCTTGGTGCTGTGAACATTAATTCAGAAACGGAACTGTTATATTTATAACATTACTCTTTTTTTTTGGTATTTAGTATTAATTACTCAAGTGAAAGACTCAAAAGACTAGATTTTGTACACACTCAAATAGTGGTACTTTTTTTTTTACATCACTTGCAAATTGCTGTGAAGCCCGCCCCCCCCCCACCCCCTTTTTCTTTTAAAATTGTGGT
>NW_004797439.1:855295-857099 GCF_000002075.1 Aplysia californica
CGCGCGCGCGCTATCTGTCGGCAAATCTGTCAACGCATGGCTGCGGTAACGAAATGAGAAGTCAACAACACCACAGCTACTCACCGACCCGCTCCCCGTGCAGTGACAAGCCCTATTAGAAATTGGTCGTTTTTAAGCACACGGGGGCTATCACGAAAAATGCTGTATTTAGAAAATCGAAGGTAAAGTTTTTGCCCCTTTTTCAGTTCCTCTAAAAGACAAGGCGAACAAATATACATAACAATGAAACCAAACTTCTCCTATAGGTGTGACAAAGCCCACGTTTGTAGGTCAAGATTTCTGGAAACCCCCGAAATCTGGTTTAGCCGCTTGTCCTTTAAAGCGACAAAAGAACTCTTGTGTTGTTGTAAGGGTTTAAGGGTACATACAATACTTACTTTTAATTTTTTTCTTCTTCCGCCAATACCGATGGGTGTCGCGGGGAGCCACAGGCGTCTGTCTGCAGCAAGGCGAGTTGCCTGTAGGAGGGACATCCCGTGAGCTCTGAGGGTGTCTGCCACAGATTCGCTCCAGTGTCGTCTTGGTCTTCCTCTGGCTCTCCAGCCAGAATATCTGAATCTATATGCCCTCAGAGCTAGTTAGTTTGAAGGCATCCGTGTGAGGTGTCAGAACCACTCTATCTTTTGTTTCTCAGTGTGTAGTAGAACTGGTGTTGCTCCTATCATATCTGTTATGATTTTATTTTATATCAAATACAATACTGTACATTACTACATACGTCCAAAAAAAGAGTAACGAGTGAGTAATGATAAAGAAAATAGCACATAAACACACTCGCCCACAACCTTCCTCACCTATCAGTGAAAGGCGCTAAAAGAAAATAGGAACTGAAAATGCACCCAATGACACTATTCACACCATGCTCCCGCCGGCCGTCTCTTCGTCAGTAGAATATCTGTGAAGAAGACCCCAAATCTAGTACCAAAGATCGTGTTTAACAAGAAAGTTCACTCCTCTCTTTGAGCCAATTAAAAAGGTGTCCTCAAAATTCCGTGGCACACTCTTCGAAAATGTGCGGAGTTCGGGAATACAGTTACCCTACTTCTGTGATAAACAATAAAAGTGAAAGTAACAAACTGTGCCTTCCTATTCTTCTGCTGGAGAAACAAAAAAGAGCTTCAAAACAGAGACTGCAGCGCAAGCTGAAACAATGGGCGGACTTCCGCGGACACCTTTTTGGCTGAGTGAACAATCTTGTTAAGTACGATCTTTGCTACTACTTACGTCATCGAGATATCTTAAAAAGTTGAGCTTGGATATCGGTGGGAAACGTTGCCCAGCACTTTGATACATCGGGTATAGTGTCCGGGGTGGGATTTTTTGTGAAGGAGGGGGGGGGGGGTAGGGGGGACCTCGATGACCATGCGTCTAAGGTGATATTGTGATTTCCGCTGTTGCACGTCAAAGACGTGAGCCCGACTCCATGTAGATAAGTTAATTCTAATGTGTTTGTGGTGCCTGTATTGCCTGTGGAGCTATGTATTTCATTTAACCAGATCAGTGCTGATAGGCAGAATCGAAGAACGCTCATGTCTCCCAAAGTTAGCTGAATTACAAAGATGTGTAAAACCTAATGTCTTTTATTTTGGGTTTTTTTTTTCGTTTAGTTTTTGTTTAGCCATGATCTTTTCCTTCCATTTGCAAATTAGAATCAACAACAGAGTATACTATTGAAGAAGAAGAAGAAGAAGAAGGAGAAGAAGAAGAAGAAGAAGAAGAAGAAGAAGAAGAAGAAGAAGAAGAAGAAGAAGAAGAAGAAGAAGAAAGGAGGAGGAGGAGGAAG
>NW_004797439.1:858932-861157 GCF_000002075.1 Aplysia californica
ATTTACAAACAAATAGGCCAGCATACACCCAGCCGAATAATCCCATCCAGACGCCGAAGTGAACGTCCGCTGACGTAATCAATGTTTCGCTGACCTCGTTGACTCCATATTGTGGTACTGGAGTCTGGCGTCTTTTCAACAGCCTCTCGGGAACATGCAGCCTCTCTAGAACATGTGTAACAACCACAAATGGGAACGTGTTGTTGATTTTGTTCCATGGAGTGGGAACGGAGTATTTCTCAAGTGAGAAAAATGGTGGAAAAACAGACGTGACAGCTTTTGGCAATATCGTTTGTGTTTGTTGAGGGGTTTTTTTTCAATCATATGTAATTTAATCGGAACGTTCCGGAAGGGGAAATAACAGCCATGCAACGACCCCCTGGCGCCGAGAATGCGGAGAGAAGATAGAAAGAAAGTAACAGATGGACAGACAGGAAGAAGATATAATAACGCTAAGCATAACCTAACCTTTTACGAGTTTTGGAAATCTATCTGCTGCTTGCCAATCAATGTCCGTCATCGAGCAGACGACCAAAGTGGCTTATCAGACTTGTGTCTCTTCTTAATAATGTCCGTTGATTTAGGCTGAATTGAGGGTGACGAGCCAAGAGGGAGGGATGGGTCGGGGTGTAAGGGAGGCGAGTGGATTGAGTCTGTCGCATTGAGAAAGTAAAGGAGGAATAAAGTTGGGTGATGGCGATGGTTAGTAGTAACAGATTAGAGGAGATGGAGGTTTGGGATTGTGGGCTGGGGTGGGGAAAGTGACGAGTTTTGTGAGGGGTTGGGGTAGAGTGGTAGGTTGAGTGGGGATTTGAGAGTTTCAAGCTGGAAAAGTGGTTGGGCGATAGTGGGTGAAGTGGGGAGGTGGTATGACGAGCTCTGGGGCTTGGGGGGGGGGAGTAGCAGAAGGAGGCGGTGGAGTGGGTAGGTGGGATGGGGGCGAGGATTGGATTGTAGAATTGAAAAGACTAGTTTATAATAACAATAATAATAGATAGCATTTGTATAGCACAAATCCAAGCTCAACAGCACGCTCTATGTGCTTAACAATCTATGATGATACCCCAACAGACTTGAGAGCATTCATGAAGCAAAAATCAACTTCCTGGGAAGAATACTGTACAAGCTGCTATTTATGGGCACTAAAACGCTAACATACTGGCAAGAGTTTGTAAGGATGTGAGGACTGAAAGTGTCGGGCGCGAGGAGATGATTGACCCTCTCCGTACGTCGTGTTTAACTATCTTATTCATACGACGTGGGGAACTCTGTGCCACGGAAAGAGGAAATTAAATTTACTCGTTAATCCGATCCATACGCTTTGCATAGCAGTCTGTCAAAATGATTTTTTGAGAAATACTGATAGTTTCAAAGAGATCTTGGTACTAAAAACTATTCTAAAATGTGAAGAATACAACCCCGGGGGTACAAAATGACCCCTTGGCGTTATGATAGGGTTAAGGTGGGGTGGGAGTATGAGCAGACTGGGGTACTGTGTGTGTGTGGAAGGGGAAGGGGGGAGGGGAATGTGGTAGTTGATGATGAGGTGAAATTCGACAAAGGAGAAGTGCTGAAGACCCCTGGGGGGAAATGTTGCGGGATGAGGAAGACAGGGAGACAGCAGAACACCACGCAGTCATCAGGATACTGGAAATGGGGATAGAGAGAGGAGAAGGAAGTAAGGAACGATTATCTGGAAAGGAAAGGCGTCACCATAATCATAATCAAGCAGCCTCTGAACAATTAGTAAAAATACTTTGTGGGTTTTAATGCTGAGAGGAACTGGGCACTTATGGACCTGTCAGGAGTGCAATGACGTTGTTACCCTGGAAAAGTAAGGACAAGAAGGTAAGGTGGGAGGCAGGCACGGGGAGTGGGAGGGGGCTATATCTTCAAGCTGGATGTTGACAGAAAACCATTTAACAGTAGCTCCAGTGAAAAGCACAAAAGCACACGTATTATGTAGTGTTTGATATGCACCCGTTGGAAACGTTTGTACGTCTCCATTGAGTCTTGACACAGCATTGATTTAATCCCGTGGAGGGCTGCATTGATCTTGTTATTCTGGGCTGAGTGGGATGAGACAGACAGATGGAGATACGCGCGCGCACGCAAACCACACACACACACACACACACACACACACACACACACACACACACACACACACACACACACACACACACACACACACATACACACACACACACACGCACACACACACA
>NW_004797439.1:861937-866314 GCF_000002075.1 Aplysia californica
GCCCGACTCAATGCCCACTACGGCCAGATCGGGTCGATCGCCCGACTCAATGCCCACTACGGCCAGATCGGGTCGATCACCCGACTCAATCGCCTGAAACTAAAAATAAACACGTTTGCTTTTGAGGCGACCCCATCCGTAGTGGAAACCCCATATTAGCTTGCTAATTCTAAAACAAAAGCTATGACGCCTTTGTATAATATGTGGTTTAACTTCAGCTCAATACGTGTAAGTCTATATTGTCCACATAGAAAAAGTCTGTCATCGAGTGTACCCGTCTTCCAATGTTTGGATTCAGTATCCCACTCTGGATGGTCAAGGCTGGCAGGGTCGATGAAGTCCGCCTAGTGGGTAGTTGGCGGATGCTCTGGTGCGGTTTGCTCCTTGTTTCCTATCAAACATCTATCGTCCTTATCTCTCCTCCTTCTTTTTTGTGTATGTTACTCCCTTGTAATTCGTCATAATATATTCTTCGGCACTTATATACCTTATTGTGTTGCAAGTGCCGTAAAAATCTTCCTTAAATTAAACGAAGTCCGCCTTCAGCACTATAATCTAAAGTGCATCGATATGGGCGTAAAACACGCAACAATCATATTAATAAGTGACAATAATGATAGTATTATACTTTTAACAGAGCTGGGTCCCGCAGTCCATCTGACTATTGAAGTCTATTCCCCTCATCACTCCCAGCGCAGTAATATCCCTTTTCTTCTCTATACCCTGGTTATCCTATTCAGAAGACGGAAACGCCGGGGGGGAAATAACTGGCCATTTTCGGGCGAGGCAGCTCCCGCCATGTTCCTGTCTCCATTTACTTTAAAGTATGACTTGTACCCAATCTGGCCACCACCTGTCTAGACTGGTTCATTACCGTCATTGGACATTCGGGGAAGCAGCCAGAGACATACTGACATCCAGGACAAACCATAAAATATTGCTGAAGTCACTACGCATAAATATGCAGTCCCTTTGGGGATTTTTCTTTGTTTGTTTGGGGGGGGGGGGTGATTTGTTGTTGTTATTGTTGTTGATGGTGTTGTTGTTGTTGTTGTTGTTGTTGTTGTTGTTGTTGTTGTTGTTTCTGTAGTTGTTTTTCCAAGTCAGCAGGTGTATTTACAAGATTTACTTGAAAAAGTAGATGTAGCGGGATGAGGAGTGGGTGGTAGGTGGGTAAGGGTAGGGATTTTTTGGGGGGGTGGGAGGGTATGTTTAAAATGACAAAATATACAATTTTATTCTTCCTGCACCCCGCCCCTTCCAAAAAAAAAAATCCCATTGAAGCACGCTCTTTCATCCCTTACCCAATGTATATGAAGTGCTGCAAAATGTTATGCATTTTAAGACTGCAGGGGCAACACGACGGTAGTCACAAACTGAAAATCGTGAGGGTACCAATTTTGAACGCTTGTTGACTCATAACTATTTTTCTGTTCAACTGTTGGTTTATTTTTGTTGTTCGATTTCCCATTCAACAACACTTAACAAAAAACCACCAGTCAAACAAATAGGATTTATGAGTACACAAGCTTCTGAAATTGGCACCCTCAGAATTTCCAGTTCGTGACTACCGTCGTTTTTCCAATGTGTTCTTCATTTCCTTTTATCTTTTTTCTTACTTTTTTTCTCTCAGGTCTCACGTTGCATTCATACAAAGATATCAACTGCAGCTACGAGTATGTCATAGCTCTGGCATGATCAAAGTCTCTCAGCTTTCGCCTTGGTGGCATATTGATGCGATACTGGATTTTGCGCTAACGGCGGCTTATGTTGCCACCAAAGTGAGCACAATTCGAGACCATAGGTCCGTTTATGACGTGCACCAGGAATTTTAACAGAGGACTGTCCGAGGTGTTGCACACAAGTCGATAAAAAACAGCAAATTTGGCTAAAATTCCCAGAGGGTTTCCGTGCTGCACGTGGTGGTTTTGCCCATTTTAGGAAGCTTTGCAGTGCGCATGGGTAACGCATTAACACTTTCAGAGCAAAAAATTTTGAAGCACTCCTTGCTGTCTTTTTTTTTCGGATTTAAAAAAAATCAATGCTGTCTGTCAAGGTGGTCCTTAACCTATGTTGAAGTCTGTAAGTCCAGTAGCTCTGGTTTTAATCCTCAACTAGCTGTAACTTGTAGACTATGGGTAAGGACTTTCCTAGATATCCACCTACTTGCCGTCTACTTTGTCCTGTTGCCGATGGACGTTTAGCACATAGATCTACCCTTATGGTGATTGCGATGGGATTGGAACGTGTACTATTTCAGTACTGGAGGAACACCCTCTTTGGTGGGGTATATGGATTCTTATTTTTTCATTATTTTTGTTTGCTTGTTGGGGGGGAGGGGGAGGATTGGGGGGAGTAGTTTTGTTTTGTTTATGGTTTGTTTTTTGTTTGTTTTTTTATTTGCGTTTTTGTTTTTGTTTTTCTGTTTGTTTTTGTTTGTTTGTTGGTTGGTTGGTTGTTTTTTGTTTGTTTTGTTTTTTAAATTTAATTTTACTTAATTTTTTTTTTTGGCGGGAGGGAGGGTAAAGAGACATATCCAGATAATGATGGGCTGCATCAGAGAAGGGTGACTTCTGAAGTCACCGTTTCCGATCAAAAGCGACCGGGGAACAGTGACTTCTGTTTTATTATGCAACTTGTTACAATTTAACCTGGTGTGATCGCTCACAGTATCGAATGCAGCTATACTAAATACGTTGCGCTTTGTCTCAATTTTCAATAACCAAAACTATGCCAAATTATCCTAAGTGAAGTTTTTCAGTTGCATTAGCAAATAAAATTCCAAACATAATGTTTTTTTGCACAAAAGTGAACGTATGCCTCAATTCCTTTCTCGTACTTAGTAGGCTCCGGCTATACAGTAATTCTTATGTATACTGTTGAATTGTTTTTAAAATCTAAAAAATATTCAGCTGCTGAAGTTTTTTAAAATGATGTTTTGTAAGGTGAAATGTGAGGGGCATCTCTCAGTGCCTAAAGATTTAGAAGTGAGATAGAAACCAACCACAGACAGGGTCGAAAACTGATTTTTTTGACAGGGTGACCAATAAGATAAGATAAGATAAGAAAAGATAAGAAAAGATAAGATAAGAAAAGATAAGATGAGGTAATACGTTATAGTTTCACTAGGAGAAACACACCCCTTATTAGCACAAGCTTTAAAAAAGCGTACTTCTTATGCGAAACAATATCACTGAATTGGGATTAAAAACAAATCCTGAACTATGTACTACCGCCAAAATAACAGAGAAATTTCTCATTGTTTAGTTATTCCCATTTTCATCACAATGCTAAAGTAACATTTAAACCTGCTGTAGACATAACAGTCTCAAACGTTGTTTTTTAAAGGTAAATTTAAATTTCACTTAAAGTCAAACGTAAATACACAAGCAGAAGGCTTGCAAGTTATGAGCCTGACATTAATGAATAAGCCAATTTACAATTACAATTCTACTGTGCTTAAGAACACGGTTAATGTCACCCCCTTTGGGAATGGCTTAAAGACACTACTTCACTCAGTGGCACCGCCACGGGGAGGGAGGGGGCGGGGGTGTCATCTCAGTTTAGCGTCTCTGTTGCTTACAAATTTGGTAACAGAAAGGAACATTCTTAATTAAGCTTAGTATTAGTACATAAATAGAGATCTCTATCTTCGCTATTATTCAGAATTAAGCTTCAACATTTTACACTAGAGAGGTTGAGACATACCCAATCCATCATACAAAAGTTGAGCGATATCATGATAACTACATTTCTTTAAAAATGCTATGCCAAATTACTACAAGGTTTTTAAAAGCCCCAAACACACATACACAATCACACACACACACACACACACACACACACACACACACACACACACACATACACAAAGACACACACGCACACACATTATATGTTTGCTTTTATACTTTCGTCAGTGTTCTCCCAAACCGGTTCAATGCTATTTTCTACTGGTCCATAGAGGGCATTGGAGTAGACGTATTTCAACTGGTACAAATGCCTATCTTTAATAAGGGGAACTAAAACACTGTAGTCTAAGACGGCATTCACCTTTTATGTCCAAATAAAAATACATCTCTGTGTAGATTTTCCTGAAAGCGTTGCTCAAAGGTACATAAAATGTCCACAGTATTCAGAGACACAAGAGCTTCTGAACTCACCAAACTTTAACCGCCATTCTTGACCTAATTTTATGTCCAACGCCAGGCAATGCCCACGTCCTTTTATTGCAAATTTTTCGACTATTGAAGATAAATATGTATTGATTATGTATTGTAGTTCTATTTTTTAAAATCTCTCTGGAACGAACATTTATCGGTCCTGACTATACAGACGTAAATGAAACGCTTCAACACTGAAAGGTTACAGCCCCCC
>NW_004797439.1:866414-869468 GCF_000002075.1 Aplysia californica
CCCCCCCCCCCCCCCCCACCCACGCCCACCCATTCCAAGACGTGCACAGCAAAATTAATTATAGAAGACAACAAATAAGCCTAACTTAAACACAAGAAGAGGAACTGATTCAAAAACGTCATGTTTCAAGCACAACAACACTTCAAATACCGGATATTTACGATTATTAATAAACTTGTCCAAAATAGACTTCGTTCCTAAGGGATACTTTACTTTACTTTACTTTTCCGATCCAGCGGCCATTTGGGTTCTAGCCCTTCGGTCTGTCGATATGGCAAAGAATCCCTCGAGGGATAAAGTACAAACTCATTGCTTGATATCTTGAGAGCGGGGAACCAAAAAATGTCCGCCCTTAGAAAACGACTACTGTTATGTCTTATTGCCAGCTCGGCTTCATTTATGTCTTTTTGAACTTCTGAGTAGATGTTACCGCAAAATGTTCATTAAAGGCACGAAAAATATAAATGTTCGGTTTCCAAGGACTCTCAAGCTTTGGAAGTCACCAAACTTTGTTGGCCATTTGCTCGCTAGTTTTACCTCTCATACCAAGCAAATATCTTAGCTTCAATTCAAGATAGATGATCTGGGTATTTTTTCCGCCAAATGAAAGACAAATGAACACGATTTAACATGGTATTAATGACTCTACAAGTCCAAAAACATTGACGAGCGCCTGATTCCACCGCGTCGTGAAACATATTATTAATGTCTCCAGAGGAGACATTTTCTTCTCAGTAAAAAACAGGCTGAGAGACGGCCGAGGCGGAGCAGACAAATGACACCAGAGTGTCGCCCAAGTGTACGCCGGTGACCTCCACGTCGCGTCCTTGGGGAAAATCAGACGAGAACGTTCCACAAATGTGATAAATCTGTTCTGAGCGTTTGTCCTTTTGTTTTCTCTATGATTAGTTGTGTGTCCTTTGGCGTCGCAGAAAACATTTTTTTTAGACAAGAGAGTAGTAAATTCTTTAAGACATTTTTTTTAAAAAATGGGCCGCAGATCTCAATGTGCTATGGATGAGCATGGATCGTTTTTCGTTCGTTGGCTTCTTTTTTTGGTCTGTTTTGCCAAGTTTTTGACAGAAAAAATAAATATACCCGTTACACAGAATAATGTTAATTGAACTAGGCCTATTGCGTTTCTTTTTTGTACTCAGAAAAAAAAATCGGATTTTGTTCTTTTTTTGTTTTGTGATTTGTATTTTGTACATTGCGTTTTGTTTTATCTTTTTTATTTTGCTACTTTGACGTCATAGGTAACAATCTGGTCTCACGTTTTCTTAAGTTTCAAAAATAAAAACCGCAACAAAAACCCCCCCACCGATCCGGCTAAAAAAATAAATTTCAGACATGTGATAGAAGACCTATCGCTCCTGACTTGTGGTTTCTTCCGAAGAGGGTGGTTATAAGCTGCTCTGCTTGATTTTGACTCCTTACTTTTCTATTTTTGTATCTCCTTGATTCCTTTTCTATTCTAACTCTCACAAGAAAGATTGAATTAACAACCGTCGAGTGTTTCCTGCGTTCTTATTTTTTATTTATTTTTTTATTTTATTTCTTTTTTTTTACTTTTCGATATTCATCTTTATTATGATGATCACTATTTTTTGCTTTTTTGTTTGTAAGGGTTTTACGACTTTCTCAGCTGCATAAGATTATATTATATGAGCATTCAGAACGCAAGTTAGATGTTTTCAAATTAAGTATTTTCAGTTCTGGCAGGCATTGTTTTAAACTTTTACCCGGGTGGTGACTAAAACCTACATTTATCGATTTTATTACCACAATAGGATCTTTAACGTACTCAACTTAAAGCTATCGAATAGAGATGAAGTTATGGGTCTACGAGATCTTAAAACTGATCTTACTCACGATTTTTAAAATTTTTTATTTAAAACATTTTTAATTTTAATTTAATTTATTTTTGTGTGATTTAGTTTGTTTTTATTTAAAGCGGATATCGCGTGTGGTAATTTTACCTGCAGCAGAGTACGCTATCTTTACGAAGAAGAACACCGGCATTTATGGCGTGGCTGTCTGGCATTTTGCCATAATCTCCCGAGTTCAATTCCTGCGTGAGAAGACTTTTTATTGAGGATTTCCTTCTTTTCTATTCGATGATATTGTATCTCCAAAGTTGACCCTTACAAGCTGGGTTGAAGCCCACCTCTTAACCCTATCCGTACGCCCTGTGGTCATTTTGTATTCTTCACATTTTAGAATACTTCTAGTGCGAAGATCTCTTTGAAACTTTCAGTATTTCTCTAAAAGTCATTTTGACAGACTGCTATGCAAAGCGTACGAATCGGATTAACGAGTAAATTTCCTCTTTTGAAAATGGTGGCACAGAGTTCCCCACGTCGTATGGATGCGATAGTAAAACACGACGTACGGATAGGGTTAAAGGATCTAAGTTGTGTTGATGGAAGCGTCGTTTTAAAAAAAAATGGGAGAAAAAAATTCATAGTCCATGAAGAGTAAATCGTTTGGGTTTGTTTTATTTTGCTTTTTTCCTCTTTCCGTGGCCGTCTCGACGAGATAATGCCATGACTCGCAGCACCGGGGCGGAAACCTTCCGCGAGAATCTCTCCTTAGGAATGTCGCTAATCAACCTAGTTGTGTTGTTCGTTTTGTTTGTGATTCTCCTGTCGTTGTTGGTCTTATTTGTGGGTTTTGTTTTTGCTTGTGTGAGTGGGTTGGGGGAGGGGTGGGGCTGAGGTGGAGGGGGGAGAAGGAGAGGTCTGTGGGCTTCAGATCTTTGGTTTGCTGTCCATTTCGCTAATGTGAATTGTGATATTATCAGCTGCTCTATCATTGTGATTGGGGATTAAATTGTATAGACGACGAAAAAAAAAAATTCGAGTTTGTGAATGCTGCGCAGAAACGGTGGATATTATGGGAATATTGTTTTGTTTTTCTTTGTTGTTTGCGGATTTGTTGATTTGGTGTTTGTTTGTTTGTGTGTGTGTTTGTGTGTGTGTGTATGCGTGTGTGTGTATGTGTGTGTGTGTGCGTGTGTGTGTATGTGTGTGTGTGTGTGTGTGTGTGTGTGAG
>NW_004797439.1:869772-881211 GCF_000002075.1 Aplysia californica
CCCCCACCGTATAAATGCACATTGTTATCGGTTATCAGATGCACAAAGTGTTTTCCGTCAAAACCGAACACAACCTTTATAAAAGCCATTTTAAAAAACCTTCTCTTTGCGCAAAACCCTATACATCCAAAATCATCGTTTCCTTACACTCGAAACATCCTAGAATTGCAATACCGGCCAATGAACCCGATACTGTCACTTGACTTCCTCTTTAAAATGAGGAAGACTAGGTCTTCGCCATTTCATAAGCTTACTCGTATAATGTTATTAAAATGTATTTATGGACAGTTAATACTTTATTCATTCTTTATGTGAATTTAGATTTGTGCTTATTGTCTGCGTCATGTTGTTTGAAGCCACATCCCTTTCAACATATTGACGCTAAAGAAACTACATGGGTGTACTTTGGAATTATAAGAAAACAAATGGCCCCTTTTAAGGACTAGCGGGCTAACCCAGATTTTCTGCGTTTCCAGAAATCTTGACCTACACCAAAAAGGGCATTGCCCTACCTATAGGAGAAGTTTGGCTTCCTTGGAGTGTATATTTGTTTGGTTTTAGAGAATGTTCTCTTTGTCTTTTAAAGAGACTGAACAAGGATCCAAAAACTTTACCTTCAATTTTCTCAAAACAGCATTTTTCGGGATAGCCTCCCTTGTGCTTAAAAGCAACCAAATGAACCCACCAGCTGAATGTAGGATTCAAACCTTTGGTGAATTGAGGAGAAGGGACTTTCATACTCAATCCAGATGATAATTAATAACTTGTCCCGTCGGTGGCCTTGTGGTGAGGCTACCGGACTCGTAATATTGAGGTTGCAGGTTCGGGGGTTCGAGTCGCGGGCCCGACGTTGTGTCCTTTGGAAAGGCACTTTACATGAATTATCCTCACTTCACCCAGGTTTGAATGAGCACACGGCCATAGACATCGAAGGATCTTGTCAGTATGTTAGTGTTTTAGCGCCAATAAATGGCTGCTTGCACTGTATGTTTTGCGGGAAGTTGAGGTTGTTTCAGAATACTCTCAGGTCTGCTGGGATATTAGTATAGATTATGAAGCGCATAGAGCTTGCTGTTGAGCGGGAATTTTCGCTATACAAATGTTTTCTATTACTACTATTATTGTATGCCATGTAGGTCCCTGAGTAGCACTTCCGATTGCAGAGAGAGCTTTGACAGGAAAGTCCATTAACTTACCAGTGTAGTTTTGCTTGAGTGTTCCTATGGTCTTGCATTATTCTACAGTGCTGTGACTCTTTGTCTAGGAATGGACTCAAACCTCCTAATCCTCATTGTCGTGCTAAAGCCCTGACTACTGGATACCAGTAAATGTAGTGCTGTTGACAGAAATGTAGCCCTTCCGTGACCATAGATTGAACTGTCTCTGACAATAGGTGAAACTGAGCAATTTTTTTCTTCAAGGACAGGTACTCTTTTCTGGATCATCAAGGTTTATTAGAGATATCTAACTTCTATGAGCCAACACTAACAAACACTAACAACTCATGGCATCCCCATGACTCAAGCTCTCCGGCTGGGGGCAGAGAGACGTCTCTTTCTTCCTGCGACACACAAAAGGGTATAAGTGACGGATAAAGTAAAGTAAAGCTCACTCCCCCACTCCCCTCTCTGCCACCAGACAAAAAAATCCTTTGTTCTACGAAGGCTAAGTATTATAGACAGGACTAATAACTGTGGCTCAGGCATCAAGGGACTGTGTCTTCCGGATATAGCTGGCTTTGGCAAATCACTATAACCACTTTGGAACCCCATTTTTGTTTCTTATTTCAACCGTCATGCATTTTAAAAAATACAAGCTTGTTGTGTTGGTAGACCAGCTCCTTACCATCCACTGTTGCACTGTCTGCAAACAATTCGTGCGTATAAAAGCATTTAAAAAGTTGATTGTTTCCCCCTAAAAAGCTAAAATTGGTGTAGCTCGAGTTGCATCTTAAAACCTCAAATGGAATAGAGCTTTTTAAAATGCGGACAAGTGGATAGTTGGTGGGTGCTCTGGTGTGGTTTACTACTTGTGCCCTATCAAATACATATCTTTCTTATCTCTCCTCGTCATTCTTTTTGTGTTTGTAATTCTCGTGTAGCACCTCTAATCTTCGGCACTTATTTGACCTTATTGTGTTTAGTATAGTTTTTATAGACTGCGTTCGCAACTGCATAATGTCAAATGAGCGCCAAGGGGTGGATGTCAACAGAGAAGCCCTTACAGGGAATCTGGCTTACTCTACTCACCTCTCTAGCTTCAACAGCACAAAATCTGCTTCGACTATTAAGGCACCCCGGAAATAGCGGGTCACAAGAGATTGACAAAGATACAAAAGAAGTAGAGGAAAATGACGATAGAAAGGATGAGAAAAGAAAAGCATCAGTTCCCTGTTGCAATCCAGACACAGTTATGAGCATGACATTGATGAATCAGCCCATTAAGAATTCTACTCTGCAACAGAACATTGTAATGTTCCCCCTTTGGGAATGGCCTAAAGACACTTCAGCCAACAGCAACGCCCAGGGGTACCTTATTGTGTTGCAAGTCCAGTAAAACACTGACTAAAACAAAGGACAGACGAAAGTAAACAAGTTATCACACCGTCCGCAAAGGATGGGGGGGGGGGGTCGTTTGTAAAAATGATTGTCTTGAACATGTGGACGTTAGAGCAGGCTAGACTGTTATGTCTTCATATGGTGGAATGATTATAATATCATTTATTATTATTACAACACCGATCGCAAGAGGTTCACTGCGTAATTTGTAGCGTCGGTGGCTTAGTGGTTAGGCTACTGGACTCGTAATCGTGAGGTTGCTATCTATTATTATTATTAATTCTTTTTTTTTTTTGGACTGGAATTTCTGTTATCGTCTATCTTTCAGTTTTATTCCCAAACGTGTAAAAGTAACCGAGACAAATGATTGCTATCTTTTTTCTGAAGACATACAATTCCTACTGTGTCTTAGAGCTTAATGTTTCATACGAGGATTCAAACGAAAGAAATGGACTGGTCACAATAATATTATGTCAACAGCCACAACGAGAAGAAAAGATTCCCCGTTGTGAAGTGAAAAAACACTGTGACTCTCTGAGGATTTCCCATTGTTAAGTAGAAAACGCCAGGACTCTCTCAGGATTTCTCGGTTTGCTTTTCACGTTCTACGTGTCGCCGTTTTATCACAATATGTGATTCACCGAGGAGAGTCCGATGGCACAAAATACATTGAAACACAAGGGGAGTAAAGCAAATTGTAACCTTGCCCGTTCTTTCGATTAAGTCCCCCTATTGTGTTTATCAATTTACGGTAATAATATTCTCTCACGACAAATCACGATTAGAGTCAGAAACGTTATTGTGACTAGATCTAGATATCAAATACCCAAATCGACACAATGAAGATAATATATGAAGCGGGCAGATTCATATTATCTGGCTGTTAGGGTAAACCGGTACAAAGAAGGATACAACATCAAAGCAGACAGTTTGAGGAACTAGATTGTTTTTATGCTAACCATTCACCTCACACCTAAATACTACCAAAGACAGTACATAACAAGATGGTCCACTCAGCCAAAAAAGTGTCCGCCGGAAGTCCGCTCTTTGCTTCAGATGGCGCTGTTGTCTGTTTTTGAAGCTCTCTTTCGTTTATCCAGAAGAATATGAATAGTACATTCTTGCGTGCGCAGATCGACTTCTGTTCGTCAGCTGTTCCGATTCGTTCAGTGCGGAGTTTTAGGGTTTTTAAAATTTTAATGACCCCTCGCCTTTCATTCTAAAGTCAAATTAAACGAAGAAAACAGCCATCCTTTCCTCTGAAAGAGGATTTTTTTTGTCAGCGTAACCATTTTAAAAAAGCGTTCTTCCGAAATTTGAATTCTTATTTATTCAAAAACGTGTTAGTTTCACTTTGATTTTTTTAACACAAGTAGGGCAACTCTGTTCACAAAGGGTGCGCATTTGCAAAGAGGGCGCCACCGAATTTTGAGGACACTTTTTAATTGGTTCAAAGAGAGGAGTGGACCCTCTTGTTATGTAGACTCTTTGATACCACACGAGTTTTAAGAAGCGTTTTTTGCTCTAGGGAATATTTCAAACCCAACCGATCCTTTATATTGTACAGCTTATATAAAATTCGAATTCTCTTTATTTTCCTTTTTCGATTCCGTTCCCATATGAGTGGTTTTACATCCCCGCTGTAAAAAAGTAAAAGGTTCTGCTATAATGGTTCTTTGATTTCTAACATTAAACAATTCGTTGTGAAATCAGGCGGTTGGCATTTGTATTATCTGGTATTGACATTTGCTACCCAATCTTGATATGATAAACGTACCTAAAGAACAAATGAATGAACTGCAAAGACGTCAGATCCAAGCAGGGAGAGTTGTTCTCAAAAGCCATGTCAAATAGAACACACACTACACGATTCCTTTTTCAGTTATGCTGGCTCTCTGTTGAAGCCTATTTTTATTTCAAAGTTACAGTTATATGCTATAAGTGTTTAAACGATCTGGTATCACAAAATATTTTTAAAAGATTAAATGTGTGGGTAAATTCTATCTCGAAATATGTGATGCATTGATAAAAAGCAGCAAAGAATAAGCCTTGTAAAACTTGAATTTGAGATATGAAGGTATGGCCTTTTCGACAGATGCTCCCTCAGTGTGGAATTATTCCCCTCACAGCATTTATGAGAGGCGTCTACTTTGACTATATTCTAATATGGTGAATATTTATTTGAAAGAGTTGTGATTTTGTTTATTGTGCGCGTGTGTGCATGGAGTGTTTATTAAAGTTGTATTTTATTATAAAACAGCAAGCGCCACCATGGAGTGAGCGCTATAGAAGTGATCTTTATCATTATTATTTAGTATTAGGTCCGTATAGACGCAGATGATGTGTGTTTCTCTTCCATCTCTTGTTTCTTACATTGTCAATTCAGAAACCAAAAAAAATCAATTCTTGATGTGAACAACGGTAGACCGAAAGGCTAGGACCCAAATGGCCGCCTGATCGGAAAAGTAAAGTATGTGAACAACGGCATGAATATGACAGACAACGAATCGAAACGTCATGGTTTCCTCCCTCCACACACCTTTGGTCTAAACCATTTGTGAGGCAGCATGGTGGAATCAGGCTCTCGTCGAAATAATCAAAATGAAGAAACCTGCATTTTTCCGCACGTTTGTGAATTTTTATTGAATTTTTTTTTTTTTTTTTGGCTTAACACCTTTCATGCCCAATAAAGAACTAATTACTGTGTGGATTTTTCTGAAAAACGTTGATTAAAGGCACAAAAAATGTAAGTTTTCAGTTACCAAGGACTTTTAAGCTAAAGAAATAACTAATCTTTGGCGGCCATTTTCTCTCTAATTTTGCCTCTGAAAATAGGTGACCCCCACCTCCTTCATTCACAAATATCTCGACTTATATTCAAGATAAATGGATTTTTTGTTCATACTAATAAAGACAAGTGAACAAGATTTAAGATGATACCAATAACTCGACATGCCCAAAAATTGACGAGAGCCTGATTCCACCACGCTGCCTCACATTTTACTCACCTGTTCTTGGAACTACCAAGGCAACCAACGACTTTCTGTTGCTTCACCACCCCGGATACAGGTGTGTTTTTTGAAAAGGTGGTATGGGGATGGCGACTATAAGGTCTTACATCCTTTCTTTCTCCCTGTTGCTATGACCTTAAATCATCATCTATCGCGTCCTGTGCTTCTCTTTATTCAAACGAACATACAGAAAGAGCAGGTGGCCTCGGTTCCGATTTGAATCTTCCAATAGGCCCTGTCTCTTATACAACCTTTGTCTACGAGGGGCGTTGTGCCTTATTTCTGTTTACCTCAAAACCAGGATACAGGTGTGTTTTTTGAAAAGGTGGATTGGGGATAGCAACTAAAAGGTCTTAAATCCTTTCTTTTTCTCCGTTGTTATGACCTGAAATCATCATCTATCGCGTCGTGCATCTTTTTACTCAAACGAACATACAAAACGTGCAGAGGGCCCGGGTTCCGGTTTGAATCTTCCAATAGGCCCTGTCCCTTATACAAGCTTTGTCTATAGGGACATTACGCCTTATTTCTGAAGACTTAAAAACTGAATTATACTAGCGAGCAAATGAAACGAAAAAAACAACATATTTCTGCTATATCTAAATAACCACCAAAGGTAAAAGACTAAACTTTACACCGTCGATAGTGTGTCATATTATGCTCTGTGGAAATCAAATGTCGTCTGTTCTATCAAACGTTGACCCAGAGTGATCGATGCACGTGCAGACAAAATATTATGTGAGGCAGCGTGGTGGAATCAGGCACTCATTAAAATAATAAAACTGAAGAAACTGGCATTTTCCCGCAGGTTTGGGAATTATTATTGAATTTTATTTATTTATTTATTTTTATTTATTTTATTTTTTTATTAACATTTTTAAAAAATTAATTAATTTGTTTTATTTTTATTTTATTTTTATTTTTTATTTATTTATTTATTTATTTATTTTTTTATTTTTTTTTTGGGGGGGGGGGCTCAACACCTTCCATGTCGATTAAAGAACACATTCATGTGTGAATAGCACTGAAAAAGGCACAAAAGTATTTTTTTCTGTTTCCATGGACTCTCAAGCAAAGGAAATAACTCAACTTTGGCAGCCATTTTCAACTAATTTTACCCCTGAAACCAGGTGACCCCTACCTCCTTCAATTGCAACTATTTCAACTTGTATTCAAGATAATTGGATACTTTTTTCCATCGAAAGCAAAGACAGTTAATGAACAACCTTTAAGTTGATACCAGTAACTTCACATGACCAAAAATTGACGAGTGCCCGATTCCACCGCGTCATGACTCGTACTGTCTGGATACATCGTGCAAATTCCATTCAGACAACCACAAGAAAACCAGATTTGCTAAAGGAAATCATTGGAAGAGCCATAAGTCGACACACAGTGAACCGACGATTGTGCCCAGTTGGCCTCAGACGCCATCGACCTTACTATGGTCCTGTCTTGACCGCACATCATCGCCAGAAGCGTCTCAACTGGGCTCAGCACCATGTCAACTAACTGGCGTCTTAGAGACAGGTCTGTTTGTTTTAGTAGAGGTTTTACGGCGCTCGAAACTGCATAAGGTCATATGAGCGCCAGAAGATTAAAGGTGTTACAAGAGAATAACAAACATAAAAAAGAAGGAGGGGAGATAAGGACGATAGATGTTTGATAGGAAAAAAGGAGCAAACCACACCACAGCACCCGCCAACCACCCAGAACTTCGGTTCTGTTTTTGGGCGAATGCCTGTTTTCAGTAGATACGACAAAAAGGCAACTCAGAGTCTACCGATAACTGTGTCATAGAAAGGAATCGCTGGGAGGACATTGCGTCATAATCTGGGGTGGAATTTGTAGCTTTTAATGAGAACCGGGCTAACCCAGATTTCGGGGGTTTCTAGAAATCTTGACCTACACCAAAAGTGGGCATTGTCCTTCCCTATAGGAGAAGCTTGATTTCATTGGTGTGTATATTTGTTTGGTTATAGAGAAAACTCTCTGTTTGTCTTTTAAAGAAACTGAACAAGGGGCAAAATCTTTACCTTCGATTTTCTCAAAACAGCATTTTTCGGGATATCCCCCTTGTTCTTAAAAACGACCGATTAGCTTATGTGGAACCACAAAGTAAGACCAGTGATCTTCCAAAAATGAAGGCCAAAGTCGAGGTCAAGGTGCCGGTGCTGCTTGCTACTTGGCAAAAGTTTTGAGGCCCCCATGTGTTGCCTCAACACGGACAAAACTTTAGCTTCCGGTTCCATCAACATAGTGCTTGAGGTTTTTTAAATAGTTTTAGTAGAGGTTTTACAGCGCTCGCAACTACATAAGGTCATATGAGCACCAGAAGATTAGATCTGTTACAAGAGAGTAACAAACATAAAAAAGAAGAAGGGGGGGAGGGGGGAATAAGGACACCAGAGCACCCGCCAACCACCCACAATGCTTGTGTGGACACTACCCGTGCTACACAGGATTTCCTCTAACGCCTTGACATCCCTCTGCAGCTTCGCCCAACCATCAGCCAGGATTTAAACCCAATTGAGGATCTTTAGGACAAAATTAAACTGCGCCTGGAAGGGACATACAATTTTCTATACGATTAACAAACATCCAGCACGAGGTCAAAATACGGGACGAAAAATGTAAGAATTTTAGAAATATCAGGTAATAATTCACTTTCAGCTGTTGGTTATCCGAGTAATTTGCTCTTTTTTCCACACTTTTCATGTTTGCTTTCTTTTTTTTTAAAACTAAAGTTTTTAATCCACTCGTAAATTAAAAGCAAATAAAACTAATTACTCTGTATTCACTAATCAAAATAGTTTGTTTTATCACATCGTTTTTTTTTTTTTCATGCTTTATTTATTGAGAAGAAAAAGATGGAAGAGACCCCC
Source organism: Aplysia californica (assembly GCF_000002075.1). Taxonomy (NCBI): domain Eukaryota; kingdom Metazoa; phylum Mollusca; class Gastropoda; order Aplysiida; family Aplysiidae; genus Aplysia; species Aplysia californica. The sequence goes on from NW_004797439.1 coordinate 878,227, forward strand.
CAAAAATGGTAATTTGGATTAACAAATTCACGGCATAAGCATATTCCTTGAAATCGTTTTTAAACATTTACCTCCAAATTTCCTCTTTTTTTCCCTGATCGTTTTTTGTCTCAGCTAACAGCTGCCGACGAGAACGACATGAGGATGTCAGAAAGTAAATAACAAATTAAAAATCCAGCAGTTATGACAAATGGAAAAATATACCCAGAAATTCTAACTATGAAAAACCGAAGCAGGAAGTTCCTCATTTAGAAAGTGTCATCCATCTAAACGTATCACGCCTCGTCGGTGACAAATAGTCTACACTGGAGGAGGCTTTGTTAGTTGATTTTGGTTTTGTTTTTATCTTTTTAGGGGGAGGGGGGGGGGGGTTCTTTTTTATGGGAAGAGGGGGGGGGGCGGCTCGGAAGTTGAGAAGGGGTACGAGATGGGGAGGTTGCTCAGGCATAGAGGTACAAAAAGTTCACATTGACGAGAGAGAATGGGGTCATTAAGCAACAACAATAATGAAAAAAACCCAATAACAATGATGATGACAAATTTGATTCATCTCGCAGGGAGACAAGTGTCTTGGACGTTCACAAATTAAATGCAGTTGTGTTACAAATTGTTTATGCACTCTAGCATACATACAACGAATGATATAAACACAACGTGAATGGTTGGGGTGGAGGGGAGCCAACGAAAACGAAATCCCTAACAATTTCCCTTTTATAGAATTTAGCTTTGCTTGAATATTGTTTTGTCTCTGATACAAAGTTTCAACATTTCTATTTTTGTTTGTCATTTATACCAAACTGGCGTCTGGGGAATTATGTTTAGATTATCTGTGGTAGAAAACAGACGTTTTGAGTTTGAATCTCGAATGTGTGAGCACTTTCGTCTGCCAAATGATAACTAATTAGATTATAGATATCATTTGCCTCGCGCAAATTCCCGCTCAACAGCAAGCTTTATGCGCTTTACAATCTGTACTATTACTCCACACCAGACCTGATAGCATTATAATCTATTCTTAACTTCCTGGGAAGCATACAATACAAGCTGCCATGTTATAGGTGCCCAAACACTAACACAAGCATTCAAGCTATAAAGGAAGAGTAAGATCACGCAAAATTGAATTGATGGAGTCAAGGAAACACTGAAAAATCCACAATATCCCAATTGAAAGAGCTGCTGAGTTGCCTACTATAAGAAAACTGCATCTCCCCTCGACGCTTAACGGCACTAGAAGATGAAAAGGTAAAAGGAGCCCATTCTCACCTGGGTAAAGTGAGGAAATCTTGAGTAAAGTGCCTTTCCTTCTGCCCAGTGGAAGTCTGTATGCCACTCAGCCAGGGTGCGCCAAAAAAAAAAGAAATTAAGTTTTTTTAAAAAAACGTCAATGTGTTGATGACAGTTTAAAACATTTACAGTTACAGTATTTCATTCAATCATCTGCAGTAGAAATATATCTTTTCCTTTTCCGCAATGGTACCAATGGCGTTCGTTGCTGTCACATAATGTTAGAAGTCTAAAGGATTGTACCATCAATTTAATGAAGGTTAATTATTTGCATTATGGAGCAGTTACACACCCGCAGAACTCTATAATATAATGAAATGCGCAAAGGAGGAATAGATCTATATCAGTTCATTTAGCACATTGTAGAAGGGGCGGGAGGGGGGGGGCACTGGGAGCTGCTACGACCTCTTCACCCTCCCCCATGCCCCCACCCCGCCCATCCCTACGGTTGTATCTTTTTGTCTTGTTATTCCCTGCACGAAATGACCGTGCTTGTGAGGAAGGGTTTCTTTAACCTCAAGCAAACAAACGGTGCGTGGTGGGCCATGAATGTTGTGTGCAGCAGCAGCAGATGGGAGGGATGACAAACACGGGATGATGATTAATTTATCGGGCTCGATAATGCTTTACATGGCCTGCTTCGCTGATTTCTTCTGCTCATAATGACTGTGTTCTTTTCCTGGGAGTAAGAGAGAGAGAGGGGGAGAGAGAGGGGGGGGGGAGGAGAATGAAAGTGAATGAGAGAGAGAGAGAGAGAGAGAATGAATGAGAGAGAATGAGAGAGAGAATGAGAGAGAGTGGGTGAGGGAGAATTAGAGAGAAAGAGAGAGAGAGAGAGAGAGAGAGAGAGAGAGAGAGAGAGAGAGAGAGAGAAAGAGAACACATTCAGTTCCTTTTAAGAATGGCCAACGCGTATAACAGAGACAACGGTATCCGGTCAATTCGACAGAGCCACACGACGCTGCTCTAACCTCACTTTCTCACTTACTCGTCTCCCTGAACCCATGTTCCTGTTATGAACATCCGTCTTTGTTTTCTATCCATCATAACTTTTTACACCCCTATTCACATGATTAAGATCATTCGGAAGGTGGGCTATCCTAATCCCCGTCGGAGCCAACCAGGGCTGGGTGGGATAAAACATACCAGCAGACAGGCGGAGATACTTGCCCCCCGAAAAAAAGAAAGAAAATCTCCTCTCGGGAATTGAACTCGGGTCTTCTGCGTGCAACGGTAAGTGGGCGTAACACTGACACTTCGGAGACCGGTTCTTTCATCGAGTAACTTCAGTACTCCTAGTCTCGACTTTCGCACTTCATTTACGTATGAGATGAAAAAATTATACAGTACGTGTATTTGCAGCATCGAATACCGAGACTCAAACTTATTGTATCAGCCTTGCCCGATACCACAATCACAACAGCAGCAATAAAGAGAAAGTTATCACCGCATTCTGTTGTGGCATTTGATGATAACCAATCAACACGGGTGAGAGTGATTTGCTATAAGTTGTCTACCCAGACCACTCGAAGGCTCTCGACCTTTGTGCAGACGTCGGCGGGCAAAGTGACGGGCGGTGTCTGTCTGTGTGTCTTCGTGGCGGGGTGACTTCGACACATCATCACATCGGATGTTTTGGAGTGGGTGGACTGAACCGAATGGCCTTAACCTTGTGTGTGTGTGTGTGTGTGTGTGTGTGTG
>NW_004797439.1:882677-886912 GCF_000002075.1 Aplysia californica
TGTGTGTGTGTGTGTGTGTGTGTGTGCCGGTACCCCGATGAGTCTGTGCGTTTAGTAGTGTTTTTACGGCGCTCACAACTGCATAAGGTCATATGAGCGCCAGAAAATTAGAGCAGAGGTGTTTCAAGAGAGCAACAAACATAAATAAAAAAGAAGGGGAGACAAGGACGATATATCTTTCATAGGAAAGAAGAAGTAAACCACACCAGAGCACCCGCCAACCACTCACTGCGTACATGTAAATCAGATCTTACCTTATCTCACCAAATTCTCCCATCATGCATCAGCGATGACATCATCCGTCCAAAACGGTTAATTCAGTTGCTGGTCCTAGGAAAAGGAAGCGCTCCGTTTAACTATAAAAAGTCGCTGCTTATCCTTGTGAAGGTCAGTGTGACACAGACGGGCTGACATCGAAAACATTCACCTTTTCATTGCGAGAAGCCACAGCTGTCAAGTGGGATTGTGAAGCTGGCTTGTCAGTGAAAGGGTTAAGTCGGGAATCGTTAACTTGTGTGTTAGAGCGTGACTGGTGGGAAGGACGGGTGACGGCTCTATATAATTATTATTGTATGTCTATATATCAGTAAGATTGGGGGTTTTTGTGTGTGTTTTTTTAAGGAGTGGTGTTAGACGTCAAAGAAAGGAGGGGGTGGTACTCTGAGCATGAACAGGATGGAAGAAGAGACAAAAAAGATGAACGAAAGAAATTACTAAAGAAAGATGGAGAGAAAAAATGCGGGGGTGAGATGAATGGAGAGAGAGAGAGAGAGAAAGAGAGAGAGAGAGAGAGAGAGAGAAAGAGAGAAAGGAGAGAGTGAGAGAGAAAGAGAGAGAGAGAGAGAGAGAGAGAGAGAGAGATGTAAGGATGTATGGAGCAGACAGAACTCCATAATCCCTCAAGAATCAAAATAACTAGACTTCAGTGAAGATGGCACTTAGTAGGACAGAGTACCTGTCAGCGGATGACACATTTGTCCGACCAGAATACCAATGGCAATATTGCGGCGCATTTGGAAGTATTAGGCACAATGAATATTTTTGTGCGCAAGTTGTTGTCCACTTATTTTTAAGTGTATTTTTTTTTGTAAAGAAAACAGCAGAACTAAAAATCTGAAAGATTATCGAAGTAATACTTCCTTTTATAAACAAAGTGTCTTCTAGCGTTGTTGAATGACTGGAAAGTGCGTCTTCATTGAGTTATCGCCTCGGCTTTAATAAAAGTTCTGGTGTTTTTATTCCAAGACCAAGAGGTCAATTGAAATTAAAAGCGTGTTTTGGTTTACTTTCATATGTTCTTCCGGTTTAGCCAAAAAGTTTGTTTCTTACTCTCTTCATTTGGGCAAAACGGAAAGAACAAAGGAGGGGGGGGCTCTCGTGACCTAGAGGTTAAGGTGTTTTGCCAGGGCTTAAACTGTATTTGATTTCTGACCTCTTGGTCTTAGTAACAGAATACGCCCAAAATGTCAGATAGAACTTTGTAATTCTGAGGTAACGATTTGCAGAGGTCAATGTGACTTTAGTAACTTAATCGTAGTAAGTACATGTACGAAAAACGTGTGGTTTGGAGGAAATTCTAGTATAAAGTTCTTAAAGTTAAAGAAAAATAATTTTCATTCTGGTGTCTGTGGTGTAGCGTTCCTGCTCCTTGTCGTCACACGCAGAGGTCCTTAGTTCGAGTCCCGTTTGGGGAGAATTCTCAATGAGTAGGCCTATTTTTCTAATACAGGAGGGCGCCCTTCTCATCCCCGGTTGGCTCTGGCGAGCAGGGCCAAAGGAGCCTACCTCTTAAACACGCTAAATTGTTTCTGGTCGGTGTGGGTTCAAAACCCGACATTTAAATTATAAAATTTATTTTAAAATTGCATATGATGAGACAAGAGTTTGGGAGGCTAAATAGAATATGTTTTTTTTTTCTTTCGTTTGGAAAGGAGAGAGAGAGAGAGTGGGGGAGAGAGAGGTAGGGTCAAAATTTTGCCTTGTTATTCCTTTGTGTTTTTGTTTTTGTTTTAATGCGTCTGTTTCTCTTCCTCTGTCTGCAGAAAAGGATATTGGATGCAGGATTTATAGGAAAACCCCAGCATCAAAAGAGATTAGAATGGGATGAAAAAATACGTTATTTACATGTTTGTGTAATGAAGAAATAAATCTCCGAGACTGATAGGGATATCCCCCAAGCTACAACGAACATATCTTCATTTCTACGCAAGGGGGAAGCTATGCGATAAGTCTGTTGTTTTTTGTAAGGTATGAAATATGCTATTATTGAAATGTACCAGTTTCGCATGGTTGCCAATTGTTCTACATTCACATGCTCTCTCTCTGTCGCTCTCTCTCTCTCTCTCTCTCTCTCTCTCTCTCTCTCTCTCTCTCTCTCTCTCTCTCTCTCTCTCTCTATCTATCTATCTATCTATCTATCTATCTCTCTCTCAATCTATCTCTCTCTCTGTCTCTCTCTCCAACTCTCTCTCTCTCTCTCTTTGTGTGTTTGCGACTGTCTATCTGCCTATCTGTCTATCTGTCTGTCTGTCTGTCTAACTGTCTGTCTATCCGTATATTTGTCTGTCTGTCTGTCTGTCTGTTGCGATTTGGTGGCCCGTTAAGACACAAGGAAGAAAGCAGTTCAATTTTCGTGTGGAGATAATTTTTTTATCGAGAAAGTCCGTAATTGTGCTCGTCTCAAAATTATTTATACACGATATATATTTATATATCTCTATTTATAAATATATATATTTATATATATATATGTTTGTTTTTGTGTGGGGGTGGGGGTGTGCGTGTGGGTATGGGTGTGTGTATGGGTGTGGGTATGTATATCTCCAGCCCTGATATGGCCTTGACAGGCAAGGTCAGAGCCAAACTCGAGGAAAAAATATTTTTGCGTCGATTTGGGAGGGGTTGGGCGGGGGGGGGGGGGGTAGTAAAACATGTACAAAAGGTTGAACAATCTGCTTTGACTTAACTGTAATCATCACAACTATGAGCGTATCTTGATATTTATTCGTTTATTGTATTCTCTTTAGGTAGGTAGATTGGCCTACACCTCTTCTTCCTCTTTGGAGATTAACGTCATCTCCAATTCGTGATTGAGGATTTATCCTCATTAGTTGTGTCTATTTAACCTTTGACCGATAATACCCACTGTAAAGATTTCGCCCCCTTAACGTAAAGCCGTTTCATCATTGATTCCGTTCTTCTTTTAAAAATAATGAATTTTAGCCCCTCCGCCTTACCCATTCAGAGATTAATTTACCCGTCAGTGCGCATGTCCAGGGTTGCAATGACAATATGTACGAAAGACGCCCTTAACTTATTTTGGTCCTTGGTCCTTGTATAGGTTTAGCGCCCCTTACGACACTGTGAAGCAAGAAAAGACAGAAAAAATAGTATTTAATAATAGAAAAAACAAAAAAGGAAAAAAGACCCCCAAAAAAGACCCAAAAACCCAAAACAACAACAACAAAACAACAACAACAAAACAACAACAACAAAACAAAAACAACAAGACGTGGGAGCTCCAAATTTCGCGTTCATATCATCTCCGATTTGATCAAATCAAGTTCATCATTTTTTTAAAAGTGGAGACGAAAGCAGACGACAGAACATTGTTAGAGAGCAGAAAAGAATGTGAAAAGAGAAAATTTTAGAGAAGCGTCGCAAACCGGATTCGAACCCGGGACCTGTGAATGAGGGGCGAACATCTTAAACCTGTAGGCCACAAGAGCCCCCTTAAAACGTTTACAATTATTGTTATCGGTCAGTGGTTTGCTAGACAGAAATAATAATAATAATAATTCCTTCAACAAGAACTGAAGATGACCTTTAACCTCCAAAGAGGATGCTGAGGGATAGGCCTTGCTACCTAATCAGATTAATTAAAGGAAAAAAGGAAAAAAGAAAGACATAGCAAGCAGCTTGTACTGATTACAAACAACTTAACTCAAAGCAGAAAGTTACTCCTTTCCTTTCACTAATATGGTGTGCGCATCTGCTAAAAATAATTATAATATTATAAGTTGGTTAAATCTCGCGTGTGACCTTCTTTGTCTACTTAAATTGGACTCAAATCTCTCTCAATCTCTCTATGTCTCTCTGTGTCTCTCTATCTCCCTATCTTTCTCTGTATGTCTGTCTGTCTCTGCTCTGTCTCTCTCTCTCTTTCTCTCTCTCTCCCTTTCTCTCTCTTTCTCTCTTTTTCTCTCTCTCTCTCCCTTTCTCTCTCTCTCTCTCTC
>NW_004797439.1:887952-890822 GCF_000002075.1 Aplysia californica
TATATATATATGCGAGAGAGAGAGAGAGAGAATATTTAACGGTGTTCGCTAGTTGTAGTCTCATAAGCAAAGGTAAAAAGATCAAACTATTTCCACCGTTTCAACGTCCAGAATATATTATTATCATTACAACTGATCCAAAATTGTTTCACAGAAATGAAGAAAAAACTCTCAATAGCTGAATACAACTTCAATAACATTAGTCCAATTCTGAAAAAAAAAAGAAACAACTCAGTGACTTTTAACTTAAAAATGAAAATGAATTCTAAAAGTCTTGTGTTTGGTCAATTCTAACATAAAACTATGAATGCTAGGGACAATTCCCAAAGGTAAAGAAAATATAACTATAAAAGACTAAAAGCAGCACAAATTTGAGTTATTTGGAGACTTGTGAATTGTGTGCACAGAACAGATAGAAATGAAACGAGGAACTACTGAAAGAAGCCAACATCGACGAGGCGCTCTCTAATAAGAACATTAATTAGGAAGTGACAAAATAATGATGACTCTAGAGTACTTGACTCGACACAAAGGCTTTGTATATCTTGCTGCCAACTGTCAATTAAAAAGATAGAAGGCAAAAGTGGCATGAGTGGACTTGGGAACCCCGGAACGGATGGGTGACGGAAAGACAATAATTAATATTTTAACGGATTTTAAGGGTATCTGAACGCAGAAATGATTGAAGAACCATAACCACCGATGTCTGTTTCAGAATTGGAACTTTAAGATCGGGATGATGATGATGATGATGATGATGATGATGATGATGATGATGATGATGATGATGATGATGATGATGATGGTGATTGATTAATATATATTTATATATATATATATATATATATATATATATATGTGTGTGTGTGTGTGTGTGTGTGTGTGTGTGTGTGTGTGTGTGTGTGTGTGTGTGTGTGCGTGCGTGTAGATGGATAGATATTATAATACCGTGGTGAAATCAGGCACTCGTGAATACGATGACATCGAAGAAATCTCTTTTCCTGCCCGTTGTGCAATTATCTAGTTTTTGGTATTTTTAGCTAAACATTTTCATACTCTTTGTAAACACAATTATGAGTGGATTTACTGGGGGGGAAATGTTGATTAAAGGTATAAAAAATAAAACTTGCAGTTACCAAAGACATTCAAAGTTTTGAATGACCAAACTTTGGCGGCCTTTTTTTTAAGCTGATTTTACTTCTGATACCAGGCAATCACATACATCTCGATTTCTATTTAAGTTTGATGAAATTTTTTCCCTAAAAAGCAAGGCAAAAGAATAGGAAGGGTCAAAGCCCATTTCCTAAATGATCTAAGTGTTGTCGATCTGGGAGAAAAGAAGAAAGAAAGAAAGAAGGGGGGGGGGCGAAGTGGAAAAGAGGCCTATGGATACTACATGTATATTGGAGTCCAGTGGCAGATTTGTGTGTGTGTGTGTGTGTGTGTGTGTGCTATGAGGAAATGAGCGTCGTCTTTACGATATTGTATCTGATATTTATTTTTTCTTACTGTGGAAGTAGAACAAGATGGGTTATGTAATGAAATAATCTATTACCTCTAAACTCCTTTTAATTAAGAGAATAATTATGAAGACTAAAGATCATTTGGAACGTCACCCCTCCTCCCTCATCCACCGGGGTCATTATAAGCGACATTCGTGCGAAACATCACGGAGACCCAAATGTGACTCCTACCTTGAAAGGAGATAATAATAATAATAATAATAATAATAATAATAATAATAATAATAACAATAATAATAATAATAATAATAATAATAAATAGCATTTATACTGCGCATTTCCATTTTCTAAATGATGCTAAATGCGCATTACAATGAAAAAGACATCACATCTTAAAAATTAATTGACATGCGTGTCCGTAAGACAAAGTATCATACATTTAAAATAAATGCATATGTGTAAACATTTATATGAGAAAAACAGTCTCGCAGTGAGGTTGGAAATGTGTTCACTAAAAATATACAATGCAATAAAATTCACTAACGGTCACAATGAAGTTGAAACGTGAGTAAATAGAAACATTCATTAAAAAATGAAGATCAAGATGTCGTGCTAGTAAGGTTATATTTGCTCGGTATGGGGGTGGGGGAGAGGGGCTCTTGTCTACGTATATATTTACCCGACTCTTCTAGCATGTCTTTGACATCTCGGAAGAGGAGTGGGAGGGGGGTGAGGGTGAGGACGGGGGGAAACCAACCGCTATTCGAATCTTCTATCACGTCTGTGATCTGTTAAGGAAAGGGGGAGGGGGTGAAGGAGAAGCGGAACTAGACTCTTTTCTTTTCTATCACGTTTATACATCTCCAAAAGGCGCGCGGGGGTGTGGATGACGAGCGCTCTGGTGTGGTTTGCTCCTTCTTTCCTGTCTAGCATCTATCGTATTGATCTCTCTTTCTTCTTTTTTGTGTTTGATACCCTCTTGTAATGCCTCTAATCTTCTGCACTAATATGACCTTATTGTGTTGCAAGAGCCGCAAATCTCTTACTAAAACGGGGGCGGGGGGGGGGGGGAGTCTGGTGAAGAACCGGTACTCGATTCTTCTGTCACGTCTACACGTCTAGAAATTGTGGGGGATGTGGAGGAGGGGGGAGAACCGTACCGAATCTTCTATCCCGTCTATATATCTCGAAAAAAAAAAAGTGTGGGGAGGGGGGGGGGGGGAGCCCCTTCTTAATTTTTTTTTTCCCTCCATCTATACCTCTCCAAAGAAAGAAGGGGGGGGGGGGGGGGAGCCCCAGAAAAACTCCACCCAAACTTTTTCGTCGTTAGTCACAATCCTGGGTTCTTAGTGGAAGACGAGACTTCGAAATGCGCTTAGCAACTCCTTTCTTCTTGGATGGGGGGGG
>NW_004797439.1:890922-903968 GCF_000002075.1 Aplysia californica
GGGGGCTGCAATATACTGAGGGCGGGTTGACCCTTGCAAATAAGAACTGAAGCAGCCAGCCTCCTGCGTTCTGTGTTTAGTCTAAATATCTATCTCCAATCTGGTGGAATCGGGCGCTTGTCAAATTTTGTGTATATGAGGTTATTGGTATCATCTTAAAGCCTGTTCATTTGTCTTACTTTTGAGGAAAAAATATCCAAACATCTTGAATAGAAGTCGAGATATTTGCGACTGAGGGAAATGGGGGTAGCCTGTTGTCTGGGGTAAATTTTGCGAGAAAAAAGCCGTCAAAGTTTGGAAGCACCCATAGCCAGAGAATCCTTGGAAACTGAAAATCTAAATTTTGTATGCCTTTAATCAATGTTTTTCCAAAAAAATCCACACTGAAATGTGTTATTAAATGGACAGAAAAGGTGCTGAGTCAAAAAAGAAAATTATTTTAAAAATTAATCCCCAACATCCAAGAAAATACTGGTTTCTTTGATTTCATTTCATTGTTTTGACGACTGCCTGATTTCACCACGATGCCTTCCATAATGATATTTATTATGTATCGCCACTGTGATTACTACTTGTGCATGCTCTTAACACGACAACTGTCCTGTCCTGGTTGTGTTGAGCCACGGCAGCCACTGACATTCTGGTCTGGACACAACTGACCAGTCATTATGGAAATTGGACTTCGAGCGATCGATCGGTCTTGAGTTTGATTGCGATTCTTGGGTGGGCCGTTTCCGATTAGGTCTTATCTGCCTGCTGGAATTATGGTGTCTGTGGTATACCCGAGAGAGAACTGAGATGCATTCGTTGCTCCAGCGCTGTGCGTCATAAGGACGCGTACAGTTTTAAAACAAGCAATTTTGCTTACTTGAGCCAGCCGTCTGGCCCCAAATTACTATCAGTTTAAGGGGCTAGTCATCGATTATTTTACTCCAGCAACGGAAGTAGAAATCAAAAAGATCAAATTAGATAGTCCATCAAAAAGTTGCGTCTTAGACCCCATGCCCACCAGCCTTTAAAAAAATGTTTGCATGAACTTCTTCCACATATCACTCAAATTATAAATGACTCTCCTCACAGGCACAGTACCAAATTACCTTAAGATAACACATGTTAGACCCCTTTTGAAAAAAAGCTGGACTAGATAAAAAGAACTTTCCTATCCAAAATTCTGGAAAAGTTGTGTCTAATAGACTGTTACATCATATTAAAGCAAATATTCTTAACGAAGTCTATCAGTCAGCATATAAGGCACACCACAGTACCGAGACAGCCTTACTTAAGGTCTGTACTGATATTTTAAAATATATTGATGAAAAGAAGTTGTTTATTCTTACTCTATTGGATCTTTCGGCTGCATTCGATACCATTGATCATGACATTTTACTCGAGAGATTAAACACTACTTTTAGCATAAAGGGTATTGTCCTGCGATGGTTTTGAGTCATATTTTAAAGATCAAACACAAGCAGTTGTGGTTGGAAGCACGTGTTCTGATAATGTTTAGCTTAGATGTGGTGTTCATCAGGGGTCTGTTCCTGGACCTGTCTTGTTTACAATATATACACAAACTATTGCTGGTATTTTAAGACAATATGGCTTGAATTACCATCTTTATGCTGATGATTCTCAAATTTATAAGTTTATTTATTTCGATCAAATACCACTTTTAGTCAACTCTGGTGAACAATGTACTAGAGATTTTAAAATATGGATGACCAGCAATAACTTGACACTAAATAATGACAATACGTAAATAATGTAAAGTTGAAATACAAAAGCTATTAGAAATCTCCCAGAACTACAAATTGATATTAATAACCATACCATTCTTTCAAAAAGAAGTCTTAAAAATCTAGGGGTTCAGTTGGATTATGATATGTCTACGTCCTCCCAAATGAGCCTGCTCAGCAAAAGTATTTACTTTCAGCTTAAGAAAATTGGCAGTGTAAGAAATTATTTAACCAAAGCAGCAGCCAAGACACTTGTAACAACACTGATTTTATCAAAGTTAGATTACTGTAATGCTATTTTGTCCGGTTTGACAGCCGAAAAACTATCAAAGTTACAAGTACTCCAAAATCAAGCAGCAAAATTGATAATGAAACAAAAGAAAGCATCGCCTGTAACACCAATTCGAAAGAACTACACTGGCTGCCAATAAAAGTAAGGATCAAATACAAAACTGCCGTTCTCTGTTTTAAATGTATAAATGATAATCCTGGAATTATATCATTCACCTACAGCCCTTAGATCAGCCTCTGGTAAACTAATTCTTAAAACTCCAAAACAAAATTACAAAACATACCGCGAGCGTTCCTTTTTGTTCTTTTGTACCCAGGTATGGAACGAAATCCCATATAAAATAAGATCTGCCCCAACAATTTTCATTTTCTAAAATCAGCTGAAGCATTTTTTATAAACAAAAGCATCCCTGCCATAATGATGCACTGTGATATATATATATATATATATATATATATATATATATATATATATATATATATATATATATATATATATATATATATATATATATATATATATATGTATATATGCATGTGTATGCCAGACTGTGAGACTGAAGAAATAGCGTGTGGGAATGAGAGAGAGAAAGAGAGAGACAGAGACACAGAGAGAGAGAAGAGCGAGAGAGAGAGAAAGAGAGAGAGAGAGAGAGAGAGAGAGAGAGAGAGAGAGAGAGAGAGAGATAGAGAGAGAGAGAGAGAGAGAGAGAGAGAGAGAGAGAGAGAGAGAGAGAGAGAGAGAGAGGACGGAAATGTTTTTCTATCTGTATAGAATGAGTGTTTTAATGAATGTTTCTAGTTACTCACGTTTCAAATTTATTGTTACCGTTAGAGAATTTTTATGGCATTGTATTTTTTTGTGAACACATTTCCAACTTCACTGCGAGACTCATATAAATTTTTTACACATATACCTTTATATTATATGTATAATAATTTGTTTTACGTACACGCACGGGGATTAATTTTTAAGATGTGATGTCTTTTTCGTTGTAATGCACATTGAGCAGTTTTTAGAAAATGGAAATGCGCAGTATAAATGCTATTTATCATTATTATTATTATTTGTACACCCTCGCGGTGCAATAAGAAAATTAACTATATACGTCAGTCTGTTCTTTAGCCAATTATCTCGCCACTAAAATCAGGCTCAATCTGATTCTGGATAGTCTGCCATCTAAAGGTGATAAAATCATGTTCGTTTAATAAGAATAAATAGCATTTGTATAGAGTGTAAATCCCCGCCCAACAGAAAGCTCTTTGCGCTTTCAAATCTATACTATTACCCCAGCAGACCTGAGAGCATTCTGAAACAACCTCAATTTCGTGGGAAGCATACAGTACAAGCGTCCATTTATCTGCTATAAAACACTAACATACTGACAAAGATCTTTCGCTGTCTATGGCTGGGTACCGAGACGTGCTGATAACGTTATCAGCACGTCTCGCCGGGTACCCATTTTCACCTGGGTGATGTGAGGAAAATTCGTGTAAAGTGCCTTTCCCCTAGGACACTACGTCGGGCCCGCGGCTCGAACCCCCGAACGTTCAACCTCACGATTACGAGTCCGGTAGCCTAATCACAGGCCATCGACGCCACACAAACGCCACTTTTACAAACTGAGCTGTCATCCTAGTCCTAAGGGACCTTTAATTTTTGAAAGAGCGAGATTTTGACAAACGTATCCAAGCGTATAAACATTTTATTGATCCTCGGGGGTAGTATTGTATGCAGACGTATCTCAAAGGCCACCAAAATGGACTTACATCTGTATGCAATATTGCCCGCGTCCTGTGGAGTATTATAGGGATACACTCTCTCTCTCCGTCTCTCTCTCCTTCTCTTTCTCTCTCTCTCTCTCTCTCTCTCTCTATCTCTCTCTGTCTCTCTCTGTCTGTCTCTCTGTCTCTCTCTCTCTCTCTCTCTCTCTCTCTCTCTCTCTCTCTCTCTCTCTCTCTCTCTCCCACACCAGGAAAAGAAAACAGACATATAGCAGACCCATCCCCGTCACCTGCTTCTCACTATACACAGACCTGGCTTTTTCATCACCACCCCCCTCCCCCAACCCCCACCCTTGCCCCACCCATTTCCCCCATCTTACCACATCCATTCCTCCACCCCATATTTCCCCACACCCACTCCCTTGTTGTTGTGGTGATGCCGACGGTAGTAATAGGGGGAGGTGGCGGAGTTGGAGGAGGAGGAGGAGGAGGAGGAGGAGGAGGAGGAGGAGGAAGAGGAGGAGGAGGAGAAGATGAGGAGTGGGGGGGAGGAGAGGGAGAAGAGGAAACGGGGAAAAGGAGAAGGAGACAGGAAGGAGAAAGAGGTAGGGGAGCAGAGGAAAAAGGGGAGGAGGAGCCTAAAGACCACGAGGAAGAAGAAGAAGAAGAAGAAGAAGAAGAAGAAGAAGAAGAAGAAGAAGAAGAATATTGGCTAATATGTAAAACAGAAAACCATCTCATTGAATTACTCCTTCTCTCATTGGTTCGCTTTTTCACTCTTTGTTCTACGCACTCACTCACTCTCTCATTCCGTTACTCACTCACTCTCCCCTCCCCAACTCCAGCACTACCTCTCCCCCTCTCTCCCTTTCTCCCCCTCTCCCTCTTGCACGTATTCAAATAAATATCGGGGACTGGAGACGGCCGCCTCCTCCCGACCCCTGAACCCCAATAAATAAATAAATAAATAAATAAATAAATAAATAAATCTCTCTAGCACTACCTCCCTCGCCCACTTTATCCCTCCCGTCCCTCACTCACCTTATAACTCTCACTCACCCACAAACTCACCAGTTCTACCCCCCCCCCCCCAACTCACCTAATGCTCATTTATTTTTTCTCTCCCTGACCCTCTCTATCTCTCTATCCCTCACATCCCCTCCATCACTCTATCACCCGCTGCCGTGCCCACAGCCCACCCCCGAGCGAAGTTAAGAGGCAGCGTGAGCACTGAGTGTGTGTGTGTGTGAGTGAGTATGCGTGTGCGTGTGTGCGTGTGTGTGACAAGAGACGCTGTTTAGTTTAATACCGCCCGCGTGAGCTCAAAGCGCGGGCTGAAGACAGCGGAGAGTCGATGACGCGCTCATCACTTTGTGCAAACGAATTAACCGCGCGACTCACAAACCACAGAACTGTGACAGAACATTGCTCTATGTCCCCAGAGCGCTGTATGTATTTGTGGTATAGGTACTGGTGAAAGGCTTTCCTGAAAGATTTCAAGCGGAGTGCGTTACTTTCTCTGAGTGGTGATACTTAATTTGTGAATTTCTTCAAAAGTTTTTATAAACTGATTTATGTATGAATGTATATTATATGTGTGAACACTTTGTGTCTTTCAGTGTCATTTTCCTCAATAGCAGAAATATTTTAGGTGCAATTTTCTAAACATGTGAGTTCATCAAATGGAAGGTTTCACAAACAAAACAAAGTAATGTCTGCTTCACAAGCTACTTTGCGTTTTAACTTTTAGATCGCAAGATTAAAACGTCATTTCTTTCAGTGAAGAACTTCGTGGTATTCAGGTACACATTAGAGAACCACCTTCTAAAAGGACTAACATCCCTACACATTCAGTCCGCAGAACCACATCGAATGTTTATCTCGTTTATCACCATACTCTTTAACATACACTTACTAATATATAGAGATTGTACAGCGTAAAGAGCTTGCTGTTGAGCGGGAATTTTGCGCTATACAAATGCTATCTATCTACCATTGTTACCAATATTTAATAATTGTACATAGAATCAAAACATTACATGTCAAACACATTCGCGAATACAAATTACACAGTAATTATTATATAAACACTCACACTCACATTCCAACACCCAAACATTATACTCACACACACACACACACACACACACACACACACACACACACACACACACACACACACATACTCACACTCTTACACATACCCCGTAATGCACACACATACACTTACCACGCACATGCACAGTCTGATATACGCATAAATACATAAACACGTACACACACACGCGCACACACACACACACACACACACACACACACACACACACACACACACACACACACGCACACATACACACATATGCACACACACAACCAACCCATCCATACATACTATTTTTTATAGAGATGCATTTTCCAATAAGCATTACAACAATATGTCAAATGACCTCTTCAAGAATATAACAAAATCAATAAATATCTCCTAGAAAAATTACTGCAAAAAAGCCAAAAATACTATTGTTTAATTTAGTGAAAGAATTAAACACGTGTGTTTGTTTGTTTGCTTGTTTGGTTGTTTGTTTGTTTGTTGTGTTGTTTGTTTGTTTTGTTTTTTTGTTGGGTTGGTTGGTTGGCTGGATGATCGTTTGGTTGGTTAGCTAGTGGGTTGGTTGGTTGGTTGGTAGGTTGGTAAGTTGGTAGGTTGGATGGTTGATTGGTTGGTTAGTTGGTTGGTTGGTTGGTTTAAAGGTCTGATGTCAACGTAATCACGTTTCTGTCTCGCTAGTCACGTGTCAGAACCCAAGATGTAGTCAAAAAGCTCCAATGGGGTGTTTATTCCATTGATTAGATAGCTATGTTCCTAATATCAGGAAGTATCATGAAAGAAAACCCCTTGGGATAAACGGCATTGATCAAAAGAAACGTATTGTTGAGGACTACTATCCTAACTTCACACGTTCGTATGGACGACTGTCTTTCTTTTCATACGGGTCTAATGTGATTGTTTTTAATGTCTGATTAACAGGTAGTTGGAGCTGTTTCTGATTGAAACAGTATGGATGGACAAAATGGAACAAGACAAAACACAGAGAGACAAAACTAGAAATTGTCACTGATGGTATTATTTTCTCGGCATATGGAATAAAAACTGACTCGATTTCAAGTGGCTATACTGGAACTCTGGATTTTGTCGGTGTATATATATATCTTCAAATTTCTACACAATTTTACGTGGAAATTAAACTTTGAGTAATGTTGACTACATCGAGATTTAACATACCAAAGGTTCTTTAAACTTGACACAGTGTGTTCTTTCACTCTTCATATTAAGTGCTGTAGATAGATATTCCAAGCAGTTTGGGATCTCAAATTTCTCACGTCAAGCAATAGCAGTTTGTGACAGACCAAGACTGTTCTCTTATTTTAAAAAAACACTGTTGCTATCACGAGAAATATACTGGTTGCGTATTTCTGATCATTCCTGCAGTTGGCTCTTATTCATATTGTGTGCTCACAGTTCCCTTATTAAGTGTTCTTTTTGGACACCCTCTTATCTCTTAAGGTGTGTCCACATTGATCGCATATTTTATGCATATCTCTTATGGTGTGTTCACACTGACACACAACTGGCTCTGATACTGTGTTCACACTGACACACAACTCGCTCTTATGCTGCGGTCACACTGACACACAACTGGCTCTTATTCTGTGTTCACACTGACACACAAACTGGCTCTCTTATGGTGTGTTCACACTGACCACACAATCGTCATCGTGGAGAATCGATGAGTAGCAGCAGCTTCCGTCTTGTCCCTGGTCATTCGTCCGGCGGTTTGATGGTCTCTGTGAAAGATCTATGTTTGTTCCTCAAGTACCGGGTCATGGGCTTAGACATCTGCAATGAGGTAAGGAGAACACGTCATTTTATATTGTGATACTTTTTAAAAATTAAAAAAAATTAAACCCCTAAATATTATATTATAACTCGGCCAGTGACTACATCATGACATGGGGAATTATAATATATTCTTCAATTACCCTCGCTCGCTCTCTCTCTCTCTCTCTCTCTCTCTCTCTCTCTCTCTCTCTCTCTCTCTCTCTCTCTCTCTCAGAACCTCTTAAGATACTATCCCGGTGTCAAAGTACCACCGCTCTACCTGCTAAACACAGACGACGTAAGTTCGATTTCCGAGTGGGGAGATTTATTACTGGGTACGTCTCTTTGTTTGTCTTTTTTTGGGACGTTTTCTACACCTCAGCCTGGATTAGCCCTTGACAGGCAGAGAGAAATACGATCTAACGAATGTAGAGAGTGGGTGGTGTGCGGGTGCTCTGATGTGGTTTGCTTCTTCTTTCTTATCAAACATCTATCGTCCGTATCTCTCCTCCTTTTTTATGTTTGTTACTCTCTTGTAACACCTCTAATCTTCGGTACTTATATGACCTTATTGTGTTGCAGTTGCCGTAAAACACTTACTAAAACTAAAATGAATGTTGAGTGACAAAGAGGAAATGTGAGTCAAACTGTGGAAAGGTGTGTGCACATTTCTCTTTTTGTGTGTCCCCATTGAGCACACTGTTATCTCAAACTGTAAGATCGAGAACTTACCCGATTGCTGGGTACGATATAGATAGATAGATAGACAGATAGATAGATGGATAGATAGATAGATAGATAGATAGATAGATAGATAGATAGATAGATAGATAGATCTGCCTATCTATGTAATATTAAGTGAGATAGATCTGCCTATCTATTTATTTGTCTACTTTAAGTGAAATCTCTTAAGAAATAAATGTTGAAAAGAAGTGTTAGCCGTATTCAAAACTAAAATGGAAGGGGTTTTTTTATGCTTGTTTTTGTTGTTTGTTTTTGTTGGGGTTTTGGGGGGGTTTTTTAACTTCACTGCATAAACGATTCTGCTTCGCTGACAACACGTCGCCCCGAACTATATAACCCTCAGAGATATTTCACTAATCGTATTCCAGCTCCATCATTTCTGTTCTAACAGCTGTTGTCTCATTACTTCACACCGAATCTCGAGAGAAATAGAACATAATATTTTTCTTCTTTTCCATCGTTTTTATTGTTCTTTCTGCATTGTTGTTCCATCACCTGTTCCTGCCTTTGTGGTTTTAATTGTAGATAGCCAGCTTCTCTGACCGTTCCTGTGATCCATTTACTTGTTACTTGTTACTTGTCTGAAGGACCGACATCACTGCACAAGGGGAATACCCATAAGCGTTCTGTCCCCTGAAGAAGCACATCTCGAAGTGTGTAGATGCTGACGGTTCCAAGCAATGTTTGATTCCATATAGCCTTCTGCTCCTCTCACTAAGTCTTGAACTTCTGCAGGCGACCCATTCAATTCCCTGTCAGCCTTTTAGAACCCTTATAATTTTAATATCCATTGAGATGCTCCCAAAATATCAGTCTTATTAAAGGCAATCCTATCGGAGATGGACGTATACTTGAGAGGTCCCGCGTCGTGGTTAACGGGACCGTGATAAAAGAGGCCTAGAAACCGTTGCTTGGTACTTTAGAAATGACGGTCCTTTCTTATGCTTGTGTTGTTGGTGCTGTTGGTGTTTTTTTCTCTTTTTCTTTTATTTATACTTAGTAGCAATATCTGACGCACTGACTTGCATAATAACCTTCAATGCTGTGCACTCTGGTGTTATGTTATGTGTGTTTACCATAGAGCTCACCTTAAGATAAGATAATACTTTATTATCGCAAAGGGAAATTTTTCTTGGCTGTACAGGACCGTAAAAACACATGCAGGCATACATTAAAAAATTAGATTATATATTATTCTCATTAAAATCCACTATGAAAAGAGAAGTAAAGCTGACAAAATGTACATTCAGATCAGATACATCATTCAACCACATTTGACTCTGTTCGAACCCGAATGAAGGGTGGGGAAGGAAAAGTTGCTGAGACTGGTGCTTTGCTCTTTATTTGCCTGTCTGTGACGCAGTAGTTTGTTGGGGGGGGGGGGGGGGGTTAAGAGAGACCAAAGGGGGACGCCCATGACAGTGCTCGATTTTTGTTTTCTGCTTCCGTAGATTTGTCATCCGTTGGGTCGCTTCTGACAGACGACAGCATCTCTCCTCCACTCCTCTCGGCTCTCTGTTTTCCTCAATGTGCCCGACATCTCCATGCCTGTCCGTTCGAGGATTATATCCTCCTTTCTCGTCTTCTGTCTGCCTCTCCTTTGTCCTTCCTGCGCAATGCCTTGTAGAATGGTTTCACCAAGGTCTGACATAGCCATGCCATCAGCTTGCGTTGCTTTATTAATGCTAGAAGGTCGGTGTAGGGCCCGTTTACATTTTTTATTCATCTGTTCAGGTTTTCATAGGAGACATCGTCTCTGTATGAGGTGTTGAGCAGTTTACAGAAGCATCTCATCTCAGTAACTCTTATTCTTCTCTCAGTGTCTGCTGTCAGGGTCCAGGACTCACATACATATTATTATAGAAATATTGATGCGACTAAGGAGCACGTATGTCTGATCTTTCAACTTAAGGCGATGTTCCTGTTTCTCCAAATATGTCCAAGTTTAGTTTGCATGGCTGTGATCTGTGCTATTCTTGAGAATGTTTCGCGCTATGATCCTTTGTCTGACACGATTGACCCTAAATATTTTAAGTTTGTGAGAGTCTCAACATTTTGATCGAAGCGTCCACCCCAGAAATGCAACACGCTCGACCTCTGTATCAAACAAAAAATAAAATGTTTGCTAAAGTTTAAATACTGCACCAAGGCAGATTCCTCTAAAGCCTATTCACTTATTTTGATAATTTTGATACGCTGATTTTCAAAATGAAGTCCTTTTTTTAAGCTCGTATGAACGATGGATCATCCAAATTTTGTGCAATTAATCGTTACGGATTTCCGGGCCTTTACGCTTTGAATTTCGAAGAGGTGAAAGACACATTGTGACAGCCTATTGTTTTTAATTTCTTCTCGGATCCACTTATCACCCTGTCTCATAAGCATCAAGTTTAGAAATATTTCTGTATCTACCTGTATTTATATATGAAATGCTTTAATTTTTCTACGGTTTGAGAAAAATGAGACGAAAATCCACTATCTGTTCAAAAAACAATTTTTTTAAAAATTGCCTGGCATTTGATTCGCTGAGCCACGTTTCCAATAGCTGTGAATAGCGCAAACATCGTGAAAGATGACTAGTAAAGTTGAATGGGCTCTAATGAAAACCTGCGTTCAGCTGAGTTTTCCATTTCGGAAACTGGATTTCAGATCTTTCAAATAGATTTAATATTATGTCCATACCAGAAGAACTGGTTTCGAACTAGAATAGTACTAACTTCTCAATATTATTATATTCAAATGTATACTTCAGACAGAAATCGACTAGATCTACCTCAACTTGGGAAGAACATTATAATGTTGAGGATGTGGGGAGGTACTGTAGCTCGTGATTATTGTAAAGTAGATGTCTTTTCTATAATTACTATTTTTAAAGTGGATGTCTTTCCCATGGCGCAGTTCAAAATCCCTCATCAGTGAGACATCAAAAGGTACTCTCTGAACAGAACGTACTTGAGAACACTCTAAGTGTATTTTCGATAATAAACTTCCATTAAAACGATGGGACTAAAAGGTTTGATCAGTCGTGTCGCCCAGTGTGTTGTCAGGCGGTATAATCTCTCTCTCTCTCTCTCTCTCTCTCTCTCTCTCTCTCTCTCTCTCTCTCTCTCTCTCTCTCTTTTAGTCGGCTCTTTTAAACATGCTCATGGCGAGCTGGGTGCTTTCTTCTGCTAACTTCGATTTCTAATGTTTGGGGAGGTTTTGTCACAGCTGTAAGAGCTGTTGAAAAATCTTCCCTTTGAGGCAAAAGTTATTACGATCAATGGCGTGTTTTGAAGTCTGATTTTGTTCCAACTCCCTAGTTCGTGATTGGAATTGAGCGCGTTCAGAGTACGAGTAATGTACAGCTGGACATTTGGAGTTTGTTCAAGACAGTTCTAAGATCGCGTCCTGTGCATCTTTAAAACGAACGCCCTGTTTTGGATTGTCTGGTGGTTAGAACATCACAGTGGTTATCGTGAACTTGTGGGTTTTGCGAGTTCCAGGCTCATCTCGACCCGGTGTTGTATCATTGGAAAAGGTACTTTACACAAATCTTTCATCATTTAATCTGGGCATAGACAGCTCAAAACCGTGCCTGTATGTTGATGCTTTACCCCCCTGTAAAATGGCAGTTTGCGCTTTTTGCTTCCCGAGAAGCTGAGCGCTTTCGGGTGTTCTAAGGATTGCTGAGGTAATTATAGATGTAACGCGCATGGATCCTTGTGTAGAGTATGGATTTGCGCTGTATAAATGCAATTGTTATCATTTTTATTATAAATTCAATAACATCAAAGTAACAAAATCAAATATTCCTGCTAAGGCTACATTTTTCTTTTAGATAAAATAATATGCGTCAATTGTGTAATTGACACTGTATGTGCCCAAGACAATTTGTAACATAGTACACTATTCAAATATTATTAATTGTACAATTAATAATATTTGAATTGTGTACTATGTTACAAATTGTCTAGGGCAAATGAATAGATTACACAGATTGATTAAAAAAAAACAATGAAACATTTTGATGATGCAATGCTTCAGTTCTTGAGCATCGTTGTGAAATGAGTCATTGACCATTTAAAAGAAAAAGTTATCTAACATTTGAATTGCTGTCACAGGGGATACTACTGTCATGTTCTTCCTTTGAAAGAAATATCGTAACAGAATAAACCTATATGCAACTGGGATAGAGGTCTTTCCCCAGGCCAGTCAATGATTTGCTTGAGTCACTGTGACGGCCTCACGAGACTTTAGAGGCGTCAAAGAAAGAGACCAGATCTAACAGACTACTGAATAATTGAAATAGATACCATGAAATAGACATATGGGGCAGTGGCAGTCTGATTGTGTGAGGTGGAATGTCTTTCCACCACAGAACCTAGCCACACACTTTCAACACTACGGTCTACGCCAACGAGTACCAAAATGTTCTCCGGACGTTTGTGGTTCCTTTCTTTCAAACCCATGGTCGCTTTTAAGGACAAGCGGGCTAACCCAGATTTGGGGGGTTTCCAGAAATCGTGAGCTACACCAAAAGTGGGCATTGCCCTACCTATAGGAAAAGTTTTGTTCCATTGGTGTGTATATTTATTGTTTCATTATAGAGAAAACGCTCCCTGTCTTTTAAAGAAACTGAACAAGGGTTCAAAACTTTACCTTCGATTTTCTCAAAACAGCATTTTTCGGGATAG